>NC_031996.1:39607759-39713104 GCF_001879085.1 Nicotiana attenuata
ATTTCGTAACTATTTTGCCCTGTTCTTGCTGGTCTGGAGTTGCTGAAGCTCTCCTCGATAGTATGTGCTCTTCATGGCTTACCAAATTGAGATGACCATTGAGGTTCATGTTTCCAGCAGCCATTTCTGCCTGTTGAACTTCTTAAAACAGAATTTAATATGAAATTTGTTAATAGTGTGTTCTGTTTTCCTTGAAATCAGTTTGTATTTGCTAGCCTCTCCTGAATCTTTTGTCCTGTTGAAGCGTAAAGGATGAGATTCCATTCCCTGTTTAAATGGTTAAGTGCTTTGAGCTAGTCGATGGATGAGGCATGTTGTTTTATTTCGGTTTTGTTTTATAGAAGTTGGCAGTGTCTAGCCCGAGCTAGCGACTGAGTCACGAGTTTGAAATCAGGGAAAGTTTTTCTTTAACTGCCATCTTGTTTGAGAGTATAAGTGTGCATTGTTGAATCCTTGTTTATGAATCTGTGTCGACCTGTGAAAGAGATAGATAAGTTGGTTTAACGAGGAGAGGAGTTCAGAGATGGATTGCTGGATGAAAATCCTTATTGTGCTTGGGTTAACTTTGATTGTTTGATAGTTCTTGTGTAGAATGATAACAAGCTGAATGTGATGAAGCTTGACGACATGGGCCTAAACAATTTTAAGTGTTTTGTTTACTCTGAACTGTGAATTTACATATCAAACTGAATTTTTTAATTGCTGCGTGACCTCCCAGAGTTGCTGCTACAGATCTACTTTTCCTATTCTTTGGTTGTATTCTGCATCAGGTTGTCTTTTCCATTTGGCTATCACTAAGGCACACACACACCATGAACTTGAATTACAATGATGGAGATAAAACAATTGGATTGGTTTCGATCCTAGTTACTGTCCAGTCTTGCCTTTCCCTCCTAGCTTGAAGTCTCTCTTTTGGGTATTGGCACATGATTTGCTTGATGAATCCTTCTACATTGTTTAACTAAGGTTGTAAATTATTCTTCAGTGATTCTTGTCAGCTCTCATCTTTAAATTTCTTGTATGTGTTGGAGCTTCTTCAAGCAAATATATAAAAATGGCGATTCTATGGCGCAAATCCTCCTGGCATAATGTTAACTGAATCATTCACTTTTGGGTGTCATCTGTTTATAATCGAGTTCAATCTGGATCTTGGCATGCTCCTGTTTTGTCCATTCTTTGTCCCTGGTTCATTGAGAAAATCATGATATGGTTTGTTCCTTTTGTTGCTTATATGGTCGTTTGTAAAGCTTTTGCTATTTTGTTGGAAGATTGTGACAGTTTCATTCTTATGTCTAAATACAAAGTGGGTTAATGGATGCAGATATTTGGGTGTTACAGTATAAGTTCATTTTCTGGTAGTCATTCGAAAATCAGAGACCCCAGGGGTTTGAACAAGATATTAGCTGGTTCGAGTTTAAAAATTGAATAATTAATAAACATCCGTAGTTTGCTTTAGTTGAGTACAATCCTTTGAAATTAGAATCGAGGCATGCCATTTAGAAAATTTTTATGGCCCTCGCAAAGTTGAAAACGCGTAGTTGCTTTAGGCGCGTTGTTTTAATAATTTACCTTCCTAAACTCGGGTGCACATTTATATGACCCAAATTCAAATCCCAACGAAGTCGAAATGTATCAACAACCACGAGTGCATTTATGTGACGTGGTTCGAAACACGTTTTCACGACGTTGCAATTCTCGTTAAAAATAATAATAAAGCGGTTCATGGTTTAAAAGCACATAAGTTAAAACATGTATTAAAATCAGATTTTAGCCAAATATAGCAGTTAAGCGACCGTGCTAGGAACCACGGAACCCGTGAATGCCTAACCCCTAAACTCGGGTTAATAGAATTCCTTACTCGGATTTCTGGTTCGCGGACTGTTAAACAGAGTCATCCTTTTCCTCGATTCGGGATTCAACCGGTGACTTGGGACACCATAAATCTCCCAAGTGGCAACTCTGAATCTTTTTATAATAAATCCCGCTTCGATTGTCCTTTAATTGGAAAAACTCCCTTATACTTATACCCTTCCGGGGGTGTGGTAAGAAAGGAGGTGTGACAGCATGTCTACTTGACTAAATTGCTCTATTTGCCTTAACTGCCTTAATTGTATTACGTGAACCATGCTAGGTTACGATTACCTGCTTCCTATTTGATATGAAGTTGATTGAATTGAAATTTCCGTTGTTGCTGCGTATTACTTTGGGACTACGGAACGGTATCTCGGGAGATCCCCCTGCACTTTTACTTTGGGACTACGGGACGGTATCCCGCGGGTCCCCGGTACGTAGCCCCCTCCTCGACTCGAGTTGTCCGCTCGGGTACACAGTCTAGAACACATACCCAGGTTTTGAACCTAGAATAACTTGACTCCATGCCGGATCCCTAGTAGGAGCTCTTATCTGCATCACGTGCATATGACTTAGGGGACTCAACACAGGGGTTGGGTCCGTCTAGGACAGGTAACCTGAAATAAAAAAGACCACCCTGATGCATCTTACGTGTTGCATTTATTTGTCTCGGGCTTGCATGCTGACCGGCTTTGGAGTATTTGGGAAAATTGAAAAAAAAAGAGAAAAACAAAAAAGGAAGGGAAATGGAATAAAAGATAGAAGAAGAAATAGCAGTATAGAGAGTTAATAATAAGCAATGTCAGAATAGTGTCGAAACTCTGCCGAATTTTTGGGAAAAATTAAAGAAGAAGAAAAGGAAATATTTTTGTTTTCAAAAATGGTTTGTTCTATTGAAAAAGAAAATACAAAAAGAGTATTGTTTTTTCGAAATAGTGTATTTGTCAATGGAAAAGAGTCTTGTTTTCAAAAATAGTCAAGTTTTATTTGCCCGAACGACGCAGGTTTGATTCTCACCGGATGTGAGATATGTAGGCAACCCTCATCGGGTCCAATCTCCCCTTTTTCAAAAATAGCCAAAAATGCCAAAATTTTTAATTTCGTCATGAATAAGTCGGGTGTCGCCATTCTTGTTTAAAATAAGCCAAATGTCCCCAAAAAGGGCGCCGGAAGGCTGTTTTTGCAAGAACAACCACCCTGAGTCAGTTTCAACGGTTAGCAAGCACAGCCTTAAAATCTTCTCCCCGAAGTGCTGAAAGGCCATAGCTGCAAAACCGGCCGTTTGTTTTAAAATTGGAAATTTGAACAAAAAAAGTGTCAGTTTTTTTTCCTTTTAGGTCAAAATAAGTGATTCAATCACCTTAATAAATGTGCAGGATGAGCACGATTCAAAATAAGGGGAACTTGCATATAGGCCCGCGGCGAGACCGAACGATGTCCCGCGGGCACCAGGAGCTTTAATGTATTCATGATTGTCTTTTGAGTCTGTATTTCCTTTTCTACCAGAGTTTGTCTTTTGAGTCTGTATTTCCTTTTCTACTAGAGTTGGTCATTTGAGTCTGTACTTCCTTTTCTACTGGAGTCTGTATTTCCTTTTCGTTAAAACTCAGTCAGTTGATTGAGTCTGTATTTTCGTTTAAAATGGAATAGGGATGGTGGAGTCTGTAGTTCTTTTCTGCATTAGAGTCTGTTAGCTGTTTTGAGTCTTATTTGCTATCAATAAAATTGAAATTCCCAAAAATATTTTGCTTCTACTTTACATTTATTCTGCAAGAACTACGCTCGGTCTGATTCACGCGGGGTCATGATACGTAGGCAATCTCCATAGGATTCGACCGTAACTAAATGGAAAAAAACAAGAAAAGAATGAAAGGAAAGAGATGAAAAACAAGAAAGGAAAGAAAAGCAAAAGAGGGAAAAAGAAAAACAAAAAGAAAATAAGAAACCAAATAAAAGCACACAAGAGAAAATAAAAAGGGAGCAAAGGAAAGAAAAGAGCGAAAAAACAATTTTGAGGAAAGGAGCGAATAGGAACAAGAGAAGACAAAGGCAAGAGTGAAAAGAAGAAAAAGAAAAAGAAAAAAGGAGAAAAGAGAAGAGAAAGTTTGCAATTGGAAATAAGGAAAGAGTCGGGATGACGCATGCGACCGATCAAACCCATAATAGGAACTGTTAACTGTCTAGGTGCATTCACTCCCCAAATGTGGGGGTACCAATATGTTAAATGCCCTGACGCTAACATGATGGTTTCATTTTGTCATGTCATTCCAGAAAGGTGGTTGGTTTGTGGTTTTAAAGTGGTAACAACAGGTAATGGAAAACAACAATAGAACTGAGTTGGTTGATACCGGTGCCCGATAGCAGCTGGTTGAACGGGATAATGGGTTGGTTGAAGAGGTGCGGATGTTAAGACAACACATGGCAGACATGTATCAAGCCTGGATGACCGGGAGGGCACCACCCCCGCCACCACCAATTTTCCCGGACGCTACCCTTACCCAAACTCCCAACACAATACCAGATGATCCTCCATATTCTCCAGATACACCCGCTTATCACACTCGTCCCAACTACCCTTGTAGCTCCATCGCTCATCCCTCAGTTACTACTCCCCAAAATTGCCCTCCTGTCATATCTATTACCCCAAACAATGAACACCCATTCAAAGCTCGTAATGCCCAATATCACCCTCCAGAGGTTGCCCACAGGGTCCTTGATTCATACAAGAAGAGCTCCCGAGATGAGCTCCATGCTAGAAATGAAAAGGTTACAGGAAGAGAAGGACGAGATGGGACGCCCAGGAAGCTGAAAAGCATAGAACTGTCCTTAAGGGACAAGCGAAGAGTGGGAGGCCAGGGTAGCATGACTTGCAAAGAACTGATTGTGCCACATGATGCCCGCCTGCCCGCAGGATTCAAAGTACCAAACTTTAACTTGTATGATGGGCGTGGAGACCCGGTAGCCCACCTGAGGGTCTATTGCAACGAAATGAGGATTGTTGGAGAGAAAGATGACGTGATGATGGCATATTTCAGTGAAAGCCTAATTGGGGCAGCTTTGGACTGGCATGGTCGTCAAAATGTCGATGAGTGGCTTACATTGGGTTACATGGCTCAAGACTTTGTCCGATACTTTCAATGCAAATCGAGGGTTACCTCAGACCGCTCCTCACTATCTAAGATGGAAAAGAGGCCAGAGGAAAGATTTAATGAGTTTGGGCTCAGATGGAGGGAGCAAGCTGCTCGAGTCAGTCCCCCGATCAGCGAAGAAGAAATGGTTAAGCTTTTCCTACAGGCCCAGAGACCCACCTACTACAGTCATTTGATCCCGGCCCTGGGAAAGCCTTTCAATGATGTATTAAAAATGGGGGAGCTAGTGGAAGAAGGAATCAAGTCAGGCAAAATCGTGAGTTGTTCGAAAGCCATTCAGAACGTACCAGTAAGCTTGGTTGGAAGAAAGAGGAACGGAAAAGACGATCCGATAGGTTTTCCTGATCGACACTTCCAGCCTCGACATCGTCCTCATGCACTAGAGGACCCACCCCGATGCTACTTCTCTCCACAGAAATCCCAAAGTCGCACATCACAGTACCCAGCTCAAAATAATGCCCATCTACCCCCGCGAGCTTCCCAAAAACACCCCGGCTCAGGTTTTCGG
This sequence comes from Nicotiana attenuata, assembly GCF_001879085.1. Taxonomy (NCBI): domain Eukaryota; kingdom Viridiplantae; phylum Streptophyta; class Magnoliopsida; order Solanales; family Solanaceae; genus Nicotiana; species Nicotiana attenuata. Next base: position 39,613,268 of record NC_031996.1, read on the forward strand.
CCCAATCCGGCATTTAAGAATGAGAGGTAACGGAAGAAGAAGACCTTCACTCCATGGGAGAATCATATGCCAGTCTGTTCCAGAGGTTAAGGACATTGGACATGTTGAAGCCGATTCAGATAAAAACGCCGAATCCTCTTCCAAAGAAATTTGATCTTTCTCAAAGGTGCGCATACTGCTCAAATGCCCCGGGGCACGACATAGAGAAACGTTGGAATCTGAAGAATGCGATTCAGAAACTTATTGATGCAGGCGACATTGTCGTGCAAAATCCAGATGCAACAAACATTGGCCAAGATCCATCTCCTGTGCACAATGAGACGCATATGGTAGGTATGATTGATCGTAAGAATGAGCCGACAGAAGAAACCCAGAAGCAGTTTGCTCAGAACAACGTGATGAAGACTTGTGAAAATTCCAGCAATCTTGGTTTGAAATTCAGTTGCTAAGACACCGTGCTTGGTAATTGGGAAGACGCTCCATCTCTTGGAGTTTTGGTGGTTTATTTTGTTGTCATTTCTGTTGTCCGGGTTATTTCAGGGTTGTAATCCGGATATTGTCTTGTGACTCAAACCCTTCTATCCTTTCACTTTGTCTTGTTTGTCTCGTCGTAGTAGCTTGTGTAGTGTTGTTTAGGTTTATTCAAGGTTTGTAACTCTAGTCTAGTTTGCTTGTTTCGTTGTTTAAACCCTTTCACCGTCAGTCTAATGCAATTCTCTGTTTCCCGCCATTTCTAGTCATTTTATCTAGTTCCTTTCTCCTTTTGCAATTCTTTTCATGCTGGTTCTGGTGACATGACATGCACGCATAATTCTCAGCCTGGTTTTAAAAGTCCGTTTAGTAATGAAGCAATAAAATAATGTTGAAGATGTAAGGACAGTCGAGGGATTTTGAGATCACTTCGAGCCCAAATCAAGTGAAACTAGGGGCAGATAGAACATAAAGAAATACTGTTGAAATGCATCATGCCACATCGGTTTGAAACCAAAGGCAAGTTTGCCCCCAAGTCTATAGGGGCCGTTCGTGGTACCGAGATTGTTGTCCAATGGTGCTGGGTAATTGACAAATGTAGAAGGCAAATGTGTGGATATGGTTAGTAATTCTGGTGCAATCAAAAGATGTTACGTATGTTTTCCCTATGTTTGTTTAATTGTGTAGTTTGTACTTGGCATGTTTTGGAGATTGGAATGACGAAGGCATTTTGTTCTGCTATCCAAACACTTTATCCTTTGTTACCCCTTTGAGCCTCGATTATTTTCTTGCATACCCATCTTTCGGAATCAATAATAAAACTCGTAAGCCCGAGCGGGGAGAGAAAGTGGAGAAATAAGAGAAAAACGGTGGAAAAGAAAAAAGAAGAGAAAAGAAAAGAAAAGAAAAGGAAAGAGAAAAGAAAAAGAAAAGAAAAGAAAAAGAAGAGAATAGAAAAAAAAAGAGAAAAGCAAAAGAAAAGAAAAGAAAAGAGAAGGAAAAGAAAAGAAATGAAAAGAAAGAAAAGAAAAGTGGAAGAAAAGGAAAGATCGCAACAACGAATGTAGTTTTATGACCTGAACTACGTTTGACTTGATCCCGAAAGGGTACGTAGGCAGCCTCTCTCTGAGGTTCAGTCACACCGAAATAAAAGTCCCAAAAGTCCCCAAAAAGGAAACTGGGGCAGAAGTTGTGATTGTTGTGGGAGATTTGATCCCGAAAGTTGTAATTTTGAACCCATGATGAAATTCTTTTGAGCCTTTAATACCCTTTCTTTCTAACCCTATCCAAAAGCTCACATTACGGTCCAAAGAAAGACCTTCTGATCCATCTTCGAGAGATTCCAAGTCAAGCGAGCAGAGGTGAATCATATCAGGGGCAACACTCCGGTCCAAACGAAGGAAATTGAAAAATGAGAGAGCCCTATCAATGAAAACCCTCACGGGTACCGCAAGGCGATGAAAGCTGAGAGACATCAAAAATGAGAGAGTCTTATTGGTGAAAACCTTCACGGGCACCATAAGGCGATGGTGAGTTGAGAAAAAAGACCAAAATGAGAGAGGCTTGATGGTGAAAACCCACGGGCACCACAAGTCGAAAAAGGATTGTGATTCAGATTGGGCAAGCGGAGCATTGAAGCCCAGTTTCATGGCGAAGAGGTACAACAAGAGTCGAACGTTAGATTTGCTAAACAGAGTAGGCTGCAGGTGTATGTCAAGGCCGTTAGAGTCGGTATCCACATCCGATGGGTTGCTACTCTGTAGGTTTCTTGTTAGGAATCATCTCTTTCCATTATCCTTTACTCTATTCCTCCTACCTTGTTTACTTCCTCATCCTGAGTCAATTCGGTCATAACAAGTGAGAAATGACTTCAAAATCTTCCACCAGCTTTCTAATTGAACAAAACAGGATCTGGCCAGCATATCAAATCGTCATAAGTCAGGAAAAACAGCAGGCACATTGAGTTGGCAACAATCTACATGCCTTGGGATCCCTGTGAAATGCAAGGGCTTGGTATTTGTCAATTCATGAACAACGCAACAAACGAAGGGGTTGGGGTGAATGGATCAAAGGTATTTTCATTGAAACATGAAAGGTTTGGTACATATTAGATGGAGGGTGCTTGGTGAATGGATCAGAGGTATTTTCTGCGTTAAGGAAAGTGGTTAGCAAGGTCTCCACGTGGGAATCGGTTATCAAGGCAAGTGAAGGAACAATACAACTTCAAGGCCGAGGCCAGTGATTAAGTCAAGAAAGAACACCATAGACGTGCTTTGGGATTCATATGAGACATAAAGGGTTGGGGGATGCCAGTTCATGCAATGCAACAAGTAGAGGATATCGGGAACAAGTAAAGTCTTCGGGTGGAAATCAGTTATCCTGGCAAATGCGGAAGCAGCCGCCTTCAAAGTTCAAGGCCACAAACTAACCACCACATTTTAAACTCACAAGTTTTCTTTGTTTGAAACAGGAACAAAGCAGTGCAGGAAAGTTGGTTCAACAATAAGAAAAAAAGAAAAGAAAGAAAAAAAAAGGAAGAAAAGGAGAGCCGACAAAAAGGAAGTTTCTCAAATCTTCGCCCTTGCCTGTCCTTTTAGCGTGCATAAAATGCTGCCATTGCTTTTCACATTGTTTTCCTCCTAGGATCTAAATCCTAGTCTGATGGATTTTCCTCCAAATCAAAATCTTAGTCTGATGAACTTTCTCCTAGGATCTAAATCTTAGTCTGATGAATTGTTCTCCTAAGATAGAAAATCTTAGTCTGATGAAACTTTCTCCTAAGATAGCAAGATAACAAAAAAACCTAGTCTGATGAACTTTCTCCTAGGATCAAAATCTTAGTCTGATGAATTGTTCTCCTAAGATAGAAAACCTAGTCTGATGAACTTTCTCCTAGGATCTAAATCTTAGTCTGATGAAACTTTCTCCTAAGATAGCAAGATAACAAAAGACCTAGTTTGATAAATTTTCTCCTAGGATCTAAATCTTAGTCTGACGAATCTTTCTCCTAAGATAGACGATCTAGTCTGATGAACTTTCTCCTAGGATCAAAATCTTAGTCTGATGAATTGTTCTCCTAAGATAGAAAACCTAGTCTGATGAATTTTCTCCTAGGAGCTAAATCTTAGTCTGATGAATCTTTCTCCTAAGATAGAAAAGACCTAGTCTGATGAACTTTCTCCTANTTAGTCTGATGAATTATTCTCCTAAGATTGAAGACCTAGTCTAGTGGGCTTTCTCCTAGGATCAAAATCTTAGTCTGAGGAATCTTTCTCCTAAGATAGAAGACCTAGTCTGATGAATTTGCTAGTCAAATGTCCTTGGTTTTACTCACAGGATCGTGCATTCCAGTCAAGTCTTTAGTTTTACTCTCATCATTGCATCAATAGCTTAGGTGATCTACATTTTGCTAACAAGCTCACAAATCTTCCTAGTGCAAAACCGGGGCAGAAAATTTTCTTTGTTTATTTTGTTGCAGTCAGGAGCCCACCTGGAGAACAAGGGAATACTTTTCAAGTTCAGCAATCAGGAGCCCACCTGGAGAACAAGGGAAGTACTTTTCAAATTTTAGCTTTTAATTTTTGATAACATGTTGTACCCAGTCACCAAACTGGGGCAGAAAATTTTCTTTGTTTGTCTATTTTGTTGCAGTCAGGAGCCCACCTGGAGAACAAGGGAATACTTTCCAAGCGTCAGCAATCAGGAGCCCGCCTGGAGAATAGAGGCATATATTTCAAATTTCAGCAGTCAAGCATCATTCAGAGGAATAGCAAACACCTCCGATCACAATGCAAGGCAACAACGCAAGAACTCCATCGGAAGAATACAAGTTCAAGACCACACAAGAGCAAGTTTGAAGACGTAGATAGGACCTTTTTGTAATTCATAGATCATAGCTTAGGCTAGCTTCTTTTATTTTAACATGGTGTAATAAGGAGGTCAGCGAGCAGTAGCAGCAGCAACAACAGTGAAATCACAGTTCCTGGTAGTCCCAGCTACCAAACCTTCCCGAACTACACTGACCTGATTCCTTTTTAGCCAAGGATATGTAGGCAACCTCCGAAGCAGAGTGCGGTCAAACTTTTCAAAAGTGCTAATTATCATTTAGGTTTAATTATTGTTTTTAGGATAATTAGGTTTTAGGAATTAACTAAGATTTTAGTTTTAATTTGAAAAGAAAAAGAAAAGAAAATGAAAAGAAATGGAGTCTCTTATTTTTTAATACCAGATTTTGGGCCGTTTTTTTATTTGATTCTCTCAGCCCAAATGCAGCCCAACTGCATTTTATTTGTTGGAGCTTCTTCAAGCAAATATATGAAAATGGCGATTCTATGGCGCAAATCCTCCTGGCATAATGTTAACTGAATCATTCACTTTTGGGTGTCATCTGTTTATAATCGAGTTCAATCTGGATCTTGGCATGCTCCTGTTTTGTCCATTCTTTGTCCCTGGTTCATTGAGAAAATCCTGATATGGTTTGTTCCTTTTGTTGCTTATATGGTCGTTTGTAAAGCTTTTGCTATTTTGTTGGAAGATTGTGACAGTTTCATTCTTATGTCTAAATAGAAAGTGGGTTAATGGATGCAGATATTTGGGTGCTACAGTATAAGTTCATTTTCTGGTAGTCATTCGAAAATCAGAGACCCTAGTGGTTTGAACAAGATATTAGTTGGTTCGAGTTTAAAAATTGAATAATTAATAAACATCCGTAGTTTGCTTTAGTTGAGTACAATCCTTTGAAATTAGAATCGAGGCGTGCCATTTAGCAAATTTTCATGGCCCTCGCAAAGTTGAAAACGCGTAGTTGCTTTAGGCGCGTTGTTTTAATAATTTACCTTCCTAAACTCGGGTGCACATTTATGTGACCCAAATCCAAATCCCAACGAAGTCGAAATGTGTCAACAACCACGGGTGCATTTATGTGACGTGGTTCGAAACACGTTTTCACGACGTTGCAATTCTCGTTAAAAATAGTAATAAAGCGGTTCATGGTTTAAAAGCACATAAGTTAAAACATGTATTAAAATCAGATTTTAGCCAAATATAGCAGTTAAGCGACGTGCTAGAACCACAGAACCCGGGAATGCCTAACCCCTTCTCCCGGGTTAATAGAATTCCTTACTCGGATTTCTGGTTCGCGGACTGTTAAATAGAGTCATCCTTTTCCTCGATTCGGGATTCAACCGGTGACTTGGGACACCATAAATCTCCCAAGTGGCGACTCTGAATCTTTTTATAATAAATCCCGTTTCGATTGTCCTTTAATTGGAAAAACTCCCTTTCTTATTATACCCTTCACGGGGTGTAGTAGTGAGAAAAGGAGGTGTGACACTTCGTACTCCAGTAGGTGTAATCCATCAAAGTATAGAATATGAATGGCAGCCAAAGTTGTGTATGGATTGCATAAAGGTTGGACATACTACTGATGAATGTAGGAAGAAGAAGGAAGAAGGAGAAGCTGGAGAATATGTAGAACAGAACAAAAAAAGGAAAAGAGGTAGAAGAAGAAGAAGAAGAATGGTTACAAAGTGGATAGCAAAGGAGATACCACTACCAAAAAGTGGAGAAGCAGGGGATGCAAACATGAAAGAGGACACTGTAGTTGAAGAGCAAAGTGAAGACAGGCAACTTGATAGCAATGAGTTTCCACCACTATCAGTCGTGAGAAGTGGGAGAAAGCATGACAAAAGTGTCCTAGTGTCTATAAGGGATGAGCCAAGCTGTTCTACTAGCCAAATCAATACCACAAATAGATTTGATGTCTTGACTCAAGGTGGTAATGCAACTGATAACTGGGAATGGTGGACAATTCTGTGTCCAACTCTAAGCAGCCCTTAACTACATATGCATCTGATCATATATGTATTATCTATTCCAACAAATAATACAAAAGAAGGAGGTTTTTCAATGCGAGATCTAAAAACATATCTCTCTGTGGCACCAGTACTAAGTACGCTATGGTTCGGGGCTTTAGCAGGTCTATTGATAGAGATTAATCGTTTTTTCCCGGATGCGTTGACATTCCCCTTTTTTTCATTCTAGTTATTGTCATGGGAAGGAATGAAGAAGATTAGAGATCCAATCAAATATNATAATTGAGTTTCAACCTGGATCTTGGCATGCTCCTGTTTTGTCCATTCTTGTCCCTGGTTCATTGAGAAAATCATGATATGGTTTGTTCCTTTTGTTGCTTATATGGTCATTTGTAAAGCTTTTGCTATTTTGTTGGAAGATTGTGACAGTTTCATTCTTATGTCTAAATACAAAGTGGGTTAATGGATGCAGATATTTGGGTGCTACAGTATAAGTTCATTTTCTGGTAGTCATTCGAAAATCAGAGACCCTAGTGGTTTGAACAAGATATTAGTTGGTTCGAGTTTAAAAATTGAATAATTAATAAACATCCGTAGTTTGCTTTAATTGAGTACAATCCTTTGAAATTAGAATCGAGGCGTGCCATTTAGCAAATTTTCATGGCCCTCGCAAAGTTGAAAACGCGTAGTTGCTTTAGGCGCGTTGTTTTAATAATTTACCTTCCTAAACTCGGGTGCACATTTATGTGACCCAAATCCAAATCCCAACGAAGTCGAAATGTGTCAACAACCACGGGTGCATTTATGTGACGTGGTTCGAAACACGTTTTCACGACGTTGCAATTCTCGTTAAAAATAATAATAAAGCGGTTCATGGTTTAAAAGCACATAAGTTAAAACATGTATTAAAATCAGATTTTAGCCAAATATAGCAGTTAAGCGACCGTGCTAGAACCACGGAACTCGGGAATGCCTAACCCCTTCTCCCGGGTTAACAGAATTCCTTACTCGGATTTCTGGTTCGCGGACTGTTAAACAGAGTCATCCTTTTCCTCGATTCGGGATTCAACCGGTGACTTGGGACACCATAAATCTCCCAAGTGGCGACTCTGAATCTTTTTATAATAAATTCCGCTTCGATTGTCCTTTAATTGGAAAAACTCCCTTATACTTATACCCTTCCGGGGGTGTGGTAAGAAAGGAGGTGTGACAGCATGTCTACTTGACTAAATTGCTCTATTTGCCTTAACTGCCTTAATTGTATTACGTGAACCATGCTAGGTTTGGATTACCTGCTTCCTATTTGATATGAAGTTTATTGAATTGAAATTTCCGTTGTTGCTGCGTATTTACTTTGGGACTACGGAACGGTATCTCGGGAGATCCCCCTGCACTTTTACTTTGGGACTACGGGACGGTATCCCGTGAGCTCCCCTGTATGTTTGCTTTGGGACTTCGGAATTGCATTCCAGGAGATCCCCCTGCACATTTATGAGTTGGACTGCGGGACTGCACCCGGGAGATCCACTGGCTATGACATTTATATTTGGGGACTACAGGACGGTATCCTGGGAGATCCCCGGTCGTTGTCTCGGAGCTGAGTTGTGTTCTTTTACTGGTTTTACTTGCCTTTGTAATAGTAGTTGCCGTCCTTCATATCTTGTGTTATTTATTCACATTGTTATTTCACATTGTTAAACCTTATATCTTATTTAACCTCCGTAGGGCCTTGACCTTCCTCGTCACTACCCAACCGAGGTTAGGCTTGGCACTTACTGAGTACCGCTGTGGTGTACTCATACCCTTTCTGCGCATGTTTTTCATGTGCAGCTCCAGGTATCTCTACTCAGGCTTACCATTCTTGAGGCGAGGCGATTCTACGAGACTTCGAGGTATATCTGCCACATCCGCAGACCGAGGAGTCTCTTCTATTCCTGCTTTTAGTACTTAGCCCTTCTGTACTTTCTGTTATAGTTAGACATTCTGGAGATTAGAGCTATGTAGTGTTATCACAGCATGTGGATCCGTGAGTTTTCGGGTTTTGGGATAGTGTATCAGAATTTGAGAAGTTATGTGTTTTTATGACGAGCGGCATCTAAATGTTATTTCTTTCAGTTATTTCGGCTTTTGATTATTTATTCCGCAAGATTAGTTGATTTTCGCATTTATTAGGCTTACCTAGTCGTAGAGACTAGGTGCCGTCACGATAGTTCACGGAGGGTGAACTGGGGTCGTGACAATGATACTCCCAAAAACATTTTTAGTCGATTTGCACACAAGGTAATATAGATATAAATATATTCATCTCAGAATCTTTCAAATTGTATAGATCTTTATTAGTATTTTCAACCATCCACATTAATATTATTTCCTTGGCTCTTTGGGCCTTTCACAAGATTCATTACTCATGGCACGGTGGCCGCATTCTATATTCCATACTTTCACTTCTTTTAATTTTAAGGATCATCACCAATTACCAATGTACAAAATATTCCAGAAATCATATACCTCAAGTTCATTAGCAGTGGAAACTTTAAACACAAAAGGTTTCCTTCTCAAAGATTGGGGCATACCAACCAGCAATAGATACACACATCAAAGTCATAAACAAGCAATACACCAATTACTCTTGAGTTACTCTTTCCCAATCACAACAATGTACTGTTTCAAAACCGGAGTATGTAAGAATTCGAATCACAGTGAATACATTATAAGACAAGGCATTAATTACAAACAACAACATATGCGTATGAATTGAGTACCAAAAGCTTTTAGGCAAATGCTGTTTTCGAAGTCATTTTCAGACAGTTGAGTCGATGCTCATTTCATAATTTGTTCCACATCTTCTCATTCGATTCATTTACAACATCCTTAAAGTTTTTCAACAAATAGACACATTCAATCAAGGCATTTAGTACACATAAGAGCAGCTAGGAGCATTAAACAGATCGAATTCTTCTCACCCAATTAGTATACAATCCTTCATTTAAAATGTGACTCAAGGCTATACCACTTTGGTAGACAAACCACACTTAAACTTACAAAAACAATATGGAATTCACTTCTGAGAGAGAAAGTTTAGCCTACATGCCTCGATTGAGCTTTCCTTAAGTCCTACTATACTTCGAGACTCTTAGCAACGCCAATCTCTTAGGGACATGGCAAATCGAACCACAAATTAGAGAGGTGATCATAGTTCCAGCTCATTTGAGCATATTTTCGAACACTAAGTGTGCATTATGATTTTAAAATCATTTTGTAAAAGATCCTACCATCCCTCATCCCATCTTTAGCTCAAGACCTCACCAAATACATTAAGAACTCATGCATGCAAGATATCCACTCCCATCCTCATGGATTACCCTTCTAATGGTCTATCTTAGTTATATCTAGTAATTAAGAGCTTGGGTTACAGAACCTTACCTCTTAGGAAGAAGACCTAGGTGCCTTTCTTGACAAATCTTCAAGGTTTAAGCAAGTTCTTAGGGGAAATATTGATGAAGAACCCCCTTCTCCTTCTAGGACCCTCTCTCTCTCTCTCTCTCTAAATGCATCAGAAATAGGCCTAAAATGAAGGGTAGTGTATAATATATTGACATGGGGTCGGGCGAGAAAATTAGAAATTTGCAGCCCCGGAACAGATCTGCGATCGCATAATTGACATGCGGCCCGCAAAAGGGACCGCGAAATGGCTCCCAAAGATTAAACAAACTGCCCGAGTATGCGACAAGAATGCGGTACACATACATGTTCTGCGGTCACATAATGCACCGCAGAACTGCCCCTCGCAAAATTTCAAGGAGATTATACGATGACTATGCGGCCCGTATATTGATTATGCGATCGCATATTGGCCGCATAGTTGACCTCAAAATTAACCATCAAACTGCCTCACTTTGCAGCGACTATGCAGTCCGCATAGCTATTATGCGACCGCATAATGGACCGCAGAAACGCGCTCTTCTGAAAAAAAACATTTTTCCTTAACTTTTTAATACATAGCTCAATCCAAAGGGGTCCGAACATTTTAGCTTGGCACTACGAGCTTTCGGGTTTTGAGTAGAAATTTTTAAGGGGCTTTACATCCTCCCGCACTTAAGATCATTTGTCCTCGAATGAGGATCATGGCTCGCCCCAACACCCCAACAAGACTTATTTCCTTCCTCACATACCTCAAGCTCCCAAATTTCACATGCCCCTCAATCATGCATAGCGATATACTCATCAAGTGATTCTCCTGTTCTTCCTTAACCAATACATTCAACTACTTATAATATCCTACTGGGAACTGAGAACTAAATTGTTCATGTTAAACCCTCGAACCAGAATAAGCACTAGACATCGTCAATGGTGTTAAGGAATGAAAAGACAAGATATATTTCCCTACGGGATCGGTCTTTTGACGTTTGAATGATTAACCACTTCTCTTAGTTGCTTTTTTTTGTTAAAAATACTATGTACCCTCAATAATTGTATTGAAAATAGCTGCAAGTCTTTTCGAAATTTGTGAGTGTTTTATATATTTTGGACCAACGTAAAGTTCAGATGTATACGAACTAAAAATCATTCAATTTAGAGGGTCTCAATCTATTTTACATGTAGCCATCGAAATTTTAAAGGATCAAGATAAATCCTAAATTCAAGAAAACTTTTGAAATCCTAGGAGTCTATCAGGGTTTTCTGGAAGTTACTATACCCTAAACCTTAACGCATACCTATATGAAGGGATGCATATTCCCTTGAAGAGGGGTTTAAAAATTCCATAAACTCTCGGAATATGCACAAAGAGATCAAATGAGATCACCGAAATTCCATGAAACTCTTGGAATATTCATTAAGAGATCAAAGACATGTCAAATATGTCTTGAGGGAAGAATCAAGGGATAGACAGAGTTGTAACCTACAATGTTTATCAATAAAATCCTTTTTTCTTTATAGTTGTTTGTGATTGCAGTTTTATTTTTCTCTGCATAAATTTGCTGCAAATAAATTGGAACGCCCAGTGGGACAATCTCTACCTCTCATCTCAAATTTTGAATCACCAAATTTCAAAAACATCGAAATGGCTTCACAGAAAATCAACTCCAGATCAAGTTCCATTAAGGCTGATAATTCCAAGTTCTATGTTGATGTGGAACGCATACTCGATGTTATCTTTGGAAGCTTTGGGCTAGTTACAAGGAGCAAAGCAAGCTCTTTAAGGAAACAAACACTCCAAGTGTCTTCCACATCAATCCCTATTTTAAGATCTTCATCCTTAAAAGGAGCAAGATCCTCTACAAGCACGATCCAAAAAGGGAACGACGTCGCCAAAAGGATCCAAAAGGTTCTTTCCCAACTTAGTTTATCTAAGTCTGAGAAACCTTTCGTGCAAGCTTGTGATGATGACTTGAGGGCTGGATCTACTTTAGTCTCGTTAATGCGAACCCCAAGCTCTATCCCAATAATGATCTATTTCATTCTTCATCCTCTACGGACATCATGCAAGCATTGGTTATTGAAGTTTCTAGCGTAGAAGAACAACTCGTAAATTTGACGAAAGCAGTTGAAGGCTTGTCAAAGCGCGTGCAAGATCAAGATTCTAAACTTTCCAAGTTCAAAAATAAGTTGGATAGAAGGAGAAACCATACAAACACCTTTAAATCTTCAAAGGTTACAAGAGAAATGTGACTCCTCCGAAAAGCAAGAAATGACAACCAAGGAGATCCAAGTCTCAGCTGAAGGTCTAATTCCCGTTGAGAAATTGAAGGACTTCGTCATGGAGGCTATCAAAGATAAGCTTGATTCGTCATCCAAATTATCTCTCACATATGCAAAGTCGTATACGCAAAGAATTGATAACTTGAAGATGCATGCTCGTTATCAACCTCCTAAGTTGCAACAATTCGACGGCAAGGGAAATCCGAAACAACATATAGTGCACTTTGTTAAAACTTGCAACAATGCTAGTACACATTCGATTGGTACATAGATATATCTTGTCAAACAGTTTGTTCGATCTCTCAAAGGTAATGCATTTGATTGGTACACAGATCTCGAACCTGGATCCATCGATAGTTGGGAACAGTTGGAGCTAGAGTTTCTCAATCGTTTCTATAGCATAAGATACATCGTAAGCGTGGTCGAACTTACAAACGCTCATCGACAAAAGGATGAGCTAGTTATTGACTTCATCAACCGTTGGAGGAGCTTAAACTGCAAAGATCGCCTTAGAAAAACTTCTGGCAAATGGAAAGAGGAGCTTACTTGGGCAAGCAGGATGGCTAGAAAGAAGACAGGAAAAGATGCAATCACTAGTTATGTGTTTGCTATGCTAGTATACAGTATATGGAGGGAAAGGAACATGATTCGTTTCCAGCAAAGTGCCTTGGAGGAGCACAGAATATGTAGAGAAATTATTCTACATGTGCACATAAGAGGCAGAAGAAAACCTAAGTGGCAACAGACATTACATAGTTTAGACAGATTTGCTTAACTATTTTATGTAATGAACTGTTTAGTGTTTGTTTAGCAGCAATGCGTCGTTAGTTAGTAGAAACAAATGCAATTGTAATCTAGGACTAGTTTTCAGTTTTTTGGATTGTAGCTGGTCAGTAGTTACATGGCTATGTAAATATATACTTTTGATTAATACAATTTGAGTTTTAATTAAAAAAAGTATTTGTGATAACAAAATAAATTATAACCGCAATATAAATATGAAGAAACATAGTTTTATTAATAAAATAATGCGGGTATAATTCTGTTTGTTCCCTTGATTCGAGAGCTGGATCAGCGTGTTTCTCGAACGTAGGATGATTCAGACTTTCTTAGATGTATATGATATCCATGAAAGTATGGTGTAGATCTTCTTCTTGAAGTATTTGATTATAAAAAATTATCTGATGTGATATTCAAGATGATCTCCTTTTTTGAGATGTCCCTTTTAAGGGGATATGTAACCTCTTTTATAGGAGTGACCTAGAGTTAGGATAGAGTAGCCTCCAAGGAAACCCTAATAGACTCGGATTTAGCCCAAATTTCATATGGGCTTGATCCGTTGAAATTTTGATGTCTACAAATGCCCCTACTTCAAGGCTTGTCAGCATGGGCTTGTCAGCATGGACTTGTTGAAATGGGCGATAAGACTTGAAGTACCACGGTAGTAGACTTCTTTGCATTGCGTCACTTCTTGTTCCCGTGGACTTCTTTTTTCTAATGAAGAAGCAATCTTTCTTCGATTATTCTCCAAAATTATATTTTTGAGCAATAATGCCATGATATAAGCACTCCTTCGCGCATCACCAAATTACAGGAACTTGATTCCTTGTTGTACATGAACTTTGCCACTTGGATCAGTTTTCCTTCTCGCAAAAAAATTGCGGGTCAATTGTAATTTTTATCTTTGGCAAATCACGTGACCAAGCAAATACTGGCAAATCCACGTGACCAAGCAAACACTATAGCTCAGTCACTATTGCAGTTGAATTTTGACTACAACAAAATGAGATTTCCAACCACCAGTTTGACGTGCTATATTAAAACTTTACACAAACTAATTCTCACGAGGTAGTACTTAATTTTGGCAGCATCTCAGAATTTGAGCCTTCAATGGATGAAATAATATTCTTTACTCCACTTTGAAGTTTCACGGCTATGGCGAGATTATTTGGAGCATCTGTTTGACCAAAAGATACCAAAATCTTTTTGATTAAATCAATTAATGAAGATGATGAGGTAAATCTCAGCCAAGCGTAATAAAATCTAGATTAAGTGATGAAAGTGAACAAGATGAATGATGCTTCATAGTATGTCGGAATCAAATGATTGCTCATAAATATGATAACTTTAGATGTAGAAATCAAACGTAATGAATGCGATTGACTTAGACAAAAGATGATGTTCAGATGATTGTAGGATCCAGAATCCTTCTTAATATCGAACAAAGATGCTAAATTTCAGTTCTGTAATCAATGGACAAGGTTTTCTTTTGTATTCACTCTCAGATGCCCCCCTGTACGAAGTGTTCTCCCTCCCTATTTATAAGGGATAATTTCCTTGGAAACCCTAAAAAGGTACAAGATAAAGGATATTCGAAAAACATATCCCTACTGTCTCCTACTAATCTTACACTACTGCAGACGTCGTGTGTTAACTAACCATTCTTGGTCGCTGCCTTTTATCAAAATGACCACGGGATGCTACACCATGATGTCCTCGTTCCTCGTCCTACTCAGTGGTGGTCGTGGTTGTCAAATTTGGACCTATACAGTTAGTCCCTCCGCTCGCCGAGGTCGCAGCTCGGTGCGTCCTTGATAAGCGGATGTCACTTATACCTGCGGAGAAATTTGGCTAGCGAATCATAATGGTTTGGCCAATAACGGAAGAGCAATGCACTTCACGATATCCTGGATGGTATGACCTATTGGGAAATGATGTCACTTCCACGTGCATCATCATTACGCGTGTTTCGGAGACAGAGACTGATGGCCTATCGCTTTGGTTTTGGTGCCATTGGCAGTCTTCCGCTTCGATTCTGGCACCACCCAATCCTATAAATAAGGGAAGGGTTTGTTTTTTCAAAAACTCTTAGCCATTTCCTCTTTGGTGTGTGTATTGCTTTCCTTGGTTATTCCTTCTTGTATCTTCAGCTTTGTTGCGATTTCTTCGCTTTCTCTCTTTCATTCATCGTTCTTGGTTTTTTTGTTTTATCAATACATCTTTGCCATAGATATGCCTAGAACACGCCGGTCACACGAGGAGATTTCTGACACCACCCCGTTATCCATGGCACTTCCTTCTGGTGGTGAGGACATGGTGATAGAGGAAGGGGACAGTTTTCCCACTGTGGAAGAGACCCATGTCTCGAAATGATTTTCTTAAAGAACCTGCCCCTACTCCTGCTCCGGTAGTGTTTGAGACCGAGCATGCTCATATAGACGACCTCTGTACTACGCATAACATTCCCCCTCATGTCAAGATGGTTCTGGCGGGGAGGGACTTCGTGGACGTCCATAGACCGGGGTATTGTGCTTTTTACGTATATCCCTTCGTGATCGGTCACTCCTTCCCCCTTCTTCCGTTAGCGGAGGAATTCTGCCGGTTTTGTGAGGTCTGCTCGGTGCAGCTTTCTCCGTACACATACAAGATATTTCTGGTATTGACGAAGTACGCGGAGTTGGCGGGTTGCAAAGTCGACATTCACCACCTTTTGCACTTGTTTTCCACTAGTTTTCACAGGGTACTATGGTACACTTGAGGCATCGTGAGACTAAGGTGCTGGTGGTCGGTACAGACGACCGGGCAAGCCGTAAATTCTGGCATAAGTACTTCTTTGTTAGAACTGAGCACATTGTGTCGGACCCCGCGGATTCCCGGAGCGGTGGAATTATAATCATAGGTGTTGGAACTTGTTCACTCTTGTTTTTTTGTTCAACTTAGTATTTATCTGTAGCTTTCCTTTGCAGGTGTGGGGCGTACACCCCGTCCCATCGCCGGTATAAGGGACTGGGTAGTCCGCTTACTGCCTTACGCGGTGGAGACTCGAGACTGGCCTGCTTTCATGAAACGCTTTGGGCCGAAGGTCCCATTCGGTAAGTGTTTTCCTCTATGTCGATCTTTGGTTATTTGCCATTGTCGATTGATACGACTCCTTGTGATGACAGGTCGTAGGGCTTCTAGAAGGAGGGCCCCAGTCCATGCATTTTGTCTGGCCATCGCATCGGCGGGGATGCAATTTACCTTGGAGGAGTCCGTCCGAGGGGGTCGTGCTCAGCCGGTACATGTGAGAGACTCATCTTGGGATATGGTTGTAAGGGATGAGATCTCCTCTCGAGCGGTCTATCATCTCGTGGATGAGTCCTCTAATGGGGACGAATCTCCGTCGGGAAAAAAGAGAAGGGTAGAACTTGGGAAGGACGTTTCCATTGATGCTGGTAAGAGTAGAACTGGTGCGTCGGAGACGGCACCTGTGCCCGTTTTTATGGCGGACGCCATTTTGGCGGGGGGTCCCCCCGGACAGAAGGAGTATACCAAGGAGGGGGGTCTGTGCGCTCCGCCGAGGGTGGCACATCATCTACTGTTGGAGGAGGCGTACTCGCTGGGGGCGACGACTCGGGTTCGGATGTCGACCCAGGAGATGTACGAGAGTTCATAGAGCGTCACACTCGTGTAGAGGTTAGAACGGAGGGTTCTGATCGGCATATATTCGTCCCTGGGGACTATGACTTGTTGTGGAACTGCGATCAAGTGGCGTCAGTGTTTTCCCCTCTATGCGCTGCTCTTGAGAGCGCGACACTTAAAGAGATGAGTGATGCAGAGTTGTCACGGAGTGTTTCCGGCATGGCTCTACGAGTAAATGCTTCTCTTTTCTTTTCGTCCTTGGGTCTGTTTCGTATCCTTAGCCCATTCTTTTGTTTTAACTTTGTTTTTCATGTTAGTCCCTCATCATGGAGATCGAGCATGAACGTCGGGAAAGGCGGAGGATGACTGTCTATGGGAAGATGTCCTCCAAGTATCAAGAATACCACACTAAGCATCGTGCGATGGCCGACATCTTTACTCAGGATCGCGACTTTCAGTTGTTTCGCGATGGGCTTAAGCAAAGGGAGGATCAATTGGCGCATAAGGTTGAAGAACTGAAAGAACGAGATGAGGAACTTATGAAGGTCATTTCCCGTTGTAGTGAACTCGAGGCGGCCCTTAAGGTTAGGAAAGATGAGCTCGAGCTAAGTAAGGGAGTGATGGCCGAAAATACCGACCTCCAAGTAAAGGTGGATAATTTAACTACCGAGCTTGACAAGAAGGCGGCAGAGGTCATCGACCTTAAAGGTGAGTTGAGTGCTACTGCTGATGGTTTGGCTCACGCCGAAAGGGATAAGGCAACTGCAGTCTCTGAGGCACCGGCTCTGGAAAACGCCCTCCATGTTTGTATATTGGAGAGGGACGAGGAGGTGGAGGCATCTATACATACGGTAGCGAGATTTGAGGGGCGTATTCAAGATCTGGAGGCGGAATTGTCCGCGTCAAATGAACAGGTGGCTGCTTTGAAAGCGGAGGATGTGCGACGACAGTTGCAACCCTCTACATCCCATGCTTCGGATGATCCTGTTGTGCCTCGACATTTGTATGAGCTGTGGGTTCATGCCGAAGCCCAGCTTGATGTGTATAAGTCTCTTCATGCTGACGGGAGGGCGTTCGAGGCAGAAATTCGGGATATGCGTACCAAGGCCCGTGCAGCTCGTGATGCATGCGGGTATGACCCCATCACGCCTGGCCAGGATGATATTAATTCTGATGACGCGGACAAACTCACCTCCGATTCTTGGTACGAGGAGGAGTATGCCACGGGGAATGATTTGGCGTAGTGTTTGGTTGTATTTGCTTTTGTTTTTCCATTTTTGTGAGGGCGTCTTTGAGCCCTTTGTAAAAAAAAGAACTTGTAATGTATTTGCTGTAATGGAAATTATTTTGGTCGTGTACCTCCACATTGTTGTTTCCTTTTTTGTTTGTTTATTCGACGATGACCTTTGCCGCAATCATGCTATTCCAAATCTTTGTTAAATGTTAACCCGTTGTGTTTTGAGTGAGGTCGAGCCCTTTTCATTAGCAACGGCCTTGGTCATAGGGATGTTACTTTTGAGTTAATGTCAAAGTATTATCCTAACATAGTTCGAGTGATGTCGAACTCCTTTATTTGATAAGGGCCTTGGCCGTTGGGATGTTACTTTCGAGCTGGTGCCGAAGTAGTATCCCGTCATGGTTTGAGTGATGTCGAACTCTTTTCTTTGATAATGGCCTTGACCATTGGGATGTTACTTTCGAGCTGGTGCCGAAGTAGTATCCCGTCGTGGTTCGAGTGATGTCGAACTCTTTTCTTTGATAATGGACTTGGCCATTGGGATGTTACTTTCGAGCTGGTGCCGAAGTAGTATCCCGTCGTGGTTCGAGTGATATCGAACTCTTTTCTTTGATAATGGCCTTGGCCATTGGGATGTTACTTTCGAGCTGGTGCCGAAGTAGTATCCCGTCGTGGTTCGAGTGATGTCGAACTCTTTTCTTCGATGATGGCCTTAGCCATTGGGATTTTACTTTCGAGCTGGTGCCGAAGTATAATCCCGTCATGAGGGTGACGTTCTATTTTATTTGCTGGAGTGTCGTATATGCCAGTTTTATTCATGTATTGGAGACGCGTGCCGATTTTGTACATCCGTTGGAATAACTTCATTCATACGTTGGCGATACATGTCGATATCGTACACATAATGGAGTGATTTTATTCGTATGTTGGAGAATAATGGAGTGATTTTATTCATATGTTGGAGATACGTGTCGATTTCGTACGTACAATGGAGATTCTTTATATCTAGTCCCTTCATTGCTCGGCCTGGAGATGTCATCAGTAGGCAGGCCAATGAACAATACTTTGAACTTCGAGACGTCCCCCTCGTCACCTCATTAAAAAGCTCCCCGAGAAAACCCAATTGGGACAAAACCCGGGTGAGGGAAAAAGAGTACGACTTAGGTGGCATCTCTTTTCAGAAATGGAAGTACTTGAGGTGGGCGACATTCCAGTTATTTTGTAGTAGCTTTCCTTCCATCGTCTCTAATTGGAATGCTCCTTTGCTTGCTGCTGGTGTGATTTTATATGGCCCGTCCCAGTTTGTTCCCAATTTTCCTTCATTCGGGTCTTTCATTGCTTGTGTTTTGGCTTTGAGGACGTAGTCCCCGACTCTGAGTGGTCGTACTTTGGCCTTCTTGTTATAGTACCCTTCTGCTTGTTGTTTTTGAGCTATCATCCTTATGTGAGCCATATCCCTTCATTCTTCGACCTCGTCCAGGTCTTGTAATCTGCTTTTGTCGTTGCTTGGCCCACTCTCATTAGAGTATCTTAGGCTAGGTTCCCCTACCTCAACGGGTATAACCGCGTCTGTCCCGTAGATTAACGAATATGGTGTTTCGCCTGTGTTGGTCTTTGGCGTGGTGCGGTCGGCCCACAGTACCTCTAGTAGCAGTTCTGGCCGTAGCCCTTTGGCGTCCTCAAGCTTCTTCTTTAATATATTCAATATTATTTTGTTGGAGGATTCAGCTTGACCGTTACCAGCATGGTGGTAGGGCGTGGAGAGTATTCGTTTAATGTGCCATTTTCGAAGAACTCCGTCGTCTTTTTCCCAACGAACTAAGGTCCGTTGTCGCAGCTGATTTCTTTGGGGATGCCGAAGCGTCATATTACATTTTTCCGTATGAATGTAATGACTTCTTGCTTGCATATTTGGGTGTACGCACCTGCTTCCACCCATTTGGAAAAGTAATCAGTTAAAACCAAAAGGAAACGTACTTTACCTCGACCTGGTGGGAGGGGTCCGACGATACCCATTCCCCTTTTATAAATGGCCATGGTGAAGTGACGGAATGCAGGAGTTCTCCCGTTTGGTGTATCATAGGGGCATATATTTGGCATTGCTCACATTTCTTGACGTAATCCATGGCTTCCTTTTTCATGGTGGGCCAGTAGTATCCTGCGCGAATAAGGCATCTAACGAGGGATCAGTTGCCTGTATGGGCACCGCAGTGACACTCGTGTACTTCTTCTAGCACACGCCTTGTTTGATTTGGCCCAAGGCATTTGGCCAACGGGCCTCCGAACGTCCTTTTATAAAGGACATGGTTTATGAGGCTGTACCTGCCGCCTGTATTCGAAGTTTTTTGGCTTCTTTTTTATCTCGCGGGAGTGTCCCTTCCTGCAAATATGTTATATTGCGGTTGCGCCAGTCCCAAGTTAAATTTATAGAATGCACCTCGACCTGGTTTATTGATGAATGGAGGAGGGTGACCACATTTTCCTTGCTGATATTTTTGGTAGCTACCGCTAGTTTGGTGAGGCCATCTGCTTCGGTGTTTTGTGCCCGGGGTATCTGGTCGAGTCGGCATTCGTCGAATTCTGGTAGTAGTTTGTGGATTTCTCTCTGGTACTTCTGTAGTCTCTGTTCCTTGACTTGGAAAGTCCCAGTAACTTGATTTACAACGAGTCGAGAGTCACAGCGAAGGATGAGTCGTCGCGCGCCATATTTGAGGGCTAATTTTAGTCCTCCAATTACGGCCTCATACTCAGCCTCATTGTTAGTCATTTCGGGGCACCGTATGGATTGGCGAATTACTTCGCCTGTAGGGACTTCAAGTACGAGTCCAAGTCCAGACCTCGACGCTTTAGATGCGCCGTCGGTGTAGAGGACCCAGAGGTCGGGTCATCCAGGGAAGTGCGAAGCGCTTCTTGCTCGACCTCGGGCAATATTTCTGCACTGAAGTCGGCGACAAAATCGGCGAGCACTTGCTACTTTATTGCAATTCGAGGTTGATATGTTATACCATGTTCGCTCAATTCTATGGCCCATTTGGCCAATCTACCCGATAATTCGGGTTTGTGCAGGATGCTCCTGAGTGGAAAGGTTGTCACCACCTTTATGGGGTGGCATTTGAAATATGGTCTAAGCTTTCGTGAAGCTATGACTAGTGCCAGAGCCAATTTTTCAAGGTGGGGGTACCTTGTTTCGACGTCAATTAAGGTTTTGCTGATATAGTAAATTGGAGATTGTGTACCTTTGTTTTGGCGGACTAGAACTGCACTTACCGCGACTTCGGAGATAGCTTGGTAGACTAGGAGGCACTCGCCTGGATCCGCCTTGGCGAGTAATGGCGATGAGGATAAGTATGCTTTCAGTTTTCTTAGGGCGTCTACACATTTTGAATTCCACTGAAGTCCGTTGTCCTTCCTTAATACATTAAAAAATTTATGGAATCTATCTGATGACCGTGAGATGAACCTCGACAGGGCGGCTATCCGTCCTGTCAATTTTTGTACCTGTTTTTTGCTGGTCAATGTTTCCGGTATTCCTTTGATGGCCTTAATCTGATCTGGATTGAACTCGATGCCTCTTTGTGATACCAGGAAGCCGAGGAACTTGCCTGAGGTTACGACGAAGGCGTATTTTTCGGGGTTTAATTTCATGTCGTACTGCCTCAGTATGTCGAAGGCTTCCTTCAGATGATCGATGTGATCTTCTTTCCTTTTCGACTTTACCATCATATCGTCGATGTAGACCTCCATTGTTTTGCCGAGTTGATTTTTGAACATTTTAGTGACTAACCTTTGGTATGTTGCCCCCGCATTCTTAATTCCGAACGGCATGACTCTTTAGCAGTATGTTCCTTGGTGTGTGATAAAAGTAGTCTTCTCTTGGTCCTCTTCTTCCATTAAGATCTGGTTGTAACCCGAATAGGCATCTAAGAAGCTTATCAATTCGTGTCCCTCTATTGCGTCGATGACCTGATCGATGTGCGGTAATGGGAAGGAATCTTTCGGGCATGCCTTGTTTAGGTTTGTGAAGTCAACATACATCCGCCACTTGCCATTTTTCTTCTTCACCATGACCACATCGGCGACCCACTGAGGATACTTTGATTCTCGGACGGAGCCATTGGCGAGTAGCTTATCAACTTCTTCGCTGACTGCATCGTTGATTGCGGCGTTGAACTTTCTCCTCATTTGCCGCACAGGTGGATAGAGGGGTCGACATTCAGCTTGTGCGTGGCGATATCTTTTGGGATGCCCGGCATATCTGAATGGGAGAAGGCAAACAAATTGGCACTGTCAGTTAAGAAATTATGGAACTTACCTAGTTCTGAGAGATTGTGCCTGATATAAGCCTTTTTTGTGCTGTCGTTGTTGTCTAGTTGGACGAGATCGAGGTCCTCTACGGTCGATTCGCAGGCCTCTACGACGTCGGGGCCTTGATAGCCTCTATCTGTACATCGGGTTTGGTTCCCGACATCGCTGACTGCTATGCTTCCGCGCTTGCTCCTTTTAGTTGCTGGGTATGTGCGCAATCCTGGGCTATGCGGTAATACTCTTGTGCGGTGCGTTGTTCGCCCGGATGTTGAATATTCCCTATGGAATGGGAAACTTGATTACTTGGTAGAGACTTGACGGTACTGCTCGCATGGCGTGTATCCATGGACACCCTATGATAGCGTTGTCGGCTGTATCTTGATCCATGATGTGAAACGTCATTTCCAGGGTGACTCCTCCGGCTAGAACAGGCAGCACTATCTCTCCAGCAATTCGAGGATCGATAATACACGCGCCGCTTCCGTCATCTACCATTATTCTTTTTACATCAGTATCTGCAATACATAGAGTGATAACAAGAGCATCATAGTGAGGGAAAGACAAGCCGTCGGTATCTGATTTATCGAAAATGATACTATCTTCAAGGTCATCGTACCGTTCATGAGTGATCGACCGTTTGAGTTTGTGCGTAGTGGTACACTTTACGTTGTTGACTATTGTGTCATCGCCTCCGCCGATAATCATTTGTATGGTACGAGCGGGAGAAGGCGGTTTTGGGGGTTCCTGGGGTTGATCACGTCCGCGAGCGAAGTTAGCCCGTCCTCGATCACTCTGTAGTTCTTTCAGGTGTCCCTGGTTTAGCATTCTTACTACCTCATGCCGCAGGCCTATGTAATCCTCGGTTTTATGTCCTCTTTCCTGGTGGAATTCACAAAGAACATTCGACTTCCGGGTACTCGGGTCAGATTTCATCTTTTGCGGCCATTGCACCTTTGGGCCGAGCTTCTCTAGTGCGTACACTATTTCTGAAAGAGAAACACAAAATTTTGATCAGATAAGAGTGGAGGCATATCTCTTTCGTTTCGATGTGGTGCGGTATGTCGAGGGATGATATCTGTTTGCCGTGGAGGAGGTGGGATGGATGTCCTGATGTAGGGCTGATGCCTTTCTCGGCTGAGACGGGGTAGCTGATCCCTTTGACCATCATTGCGACGATCTTTCCTTGCTTCAGTTTGGACTGACGTCAGACGTTGGATCGGGCCATTGAGGTCGTCCTCGTCTGCCCTTACTTCAGCGCAATAGGCGTTGTGGATTTCTTCCCAAGTGGTGGGAGGGTATTTCATGAGCCTATTTGATAGCTTTTTGGTGGCTCTTGCCCCACTCCTACTTAACCCGTTCTGGAAGGCTGCTACCGCCATCCCCTCTGACACATTTGGTAGGCTCATTCTCACCCTGTTGAATCGGGCTAGGAAGTCCCTAAGTCCTTCGCCCAGCGTCTGTCTAATGGTGAATATGTCGTTTACCCTGGCTTCCGTCTTTTTCGCTTCTACATGAGCGGTGACGAACTTGTCCTCCATTTCTTCGAATGTTGATATTGTCCGTGCTGGTAATTGCGAGTACCAAGTCTGGGCTCCCCCTGTCAGGGTTTTGCCGTAACTTTTTCAGCAGCACCGATGGTACTTGTTCTTTCGACAGATTGTTGCCTTTTACGGCGGTGACGTAATGGATGATATGATCTTCTGGGTCTATAGTACAGTCGTATATCTTCAGGTACGATGGCATTTTGAAGGTTTTTGGAATGGCGTGGGGGGCTGCCTCTACATTGTGTGGTTGCTCGATAAATTGGCCAACGTCCCATTTTGGTAACAACTTCGGGGCGCCTGGTATTTTGTCGACCCTTTGTTGATGCTCCTTCATCTGATCACGGAGCGCATTATTCTCATTTTCCATTTCCTCCATTTTCTTTAGGATGGCTGCGAGTGTGTCATTACCTGTATCAATAATAGTATGAGTGTTACCTGTTCGCCGGCGATTGTTGCGGCATCTGTGTGTGTAATGTCTCTATTATCCCTTTGAACCAGTTTATCAAGTATGTTGTTCAGAGTGTTTGTCATCCACTCTTCCAATAATCTTTTTACCGCCGGTTGTGCCTCTACTGTTGCAGACGTGGAGGCTTCCTTCTCGCGCGAAGTAGTCACGCTTTCATGCAGGGGAGGTGAAGTGTCTCTCCTAGGTGTAGCGCTTGGTGTCACATTTTTGTAATCTTCCCTACCGTCTTCGTTGATGGTGTTCAGGATGTTGGTTGTGACACCTGCTATTGCTTTTAACCTTGCATCTCCTTTTCCTGCCGTTGTTAGTTTATGCAAAGCTAGGAAGAGGTGACTATCCCTTCTTATGATCTAGATGAAACTAAAATATTAGCTAAAGAAATCCCCACAGACGGCGCCAAATTGTTTGACCAAGATACCAAAACCTTTTTGATTAAATCAATTAGTGAAAATGATGAGGTAAATCTCAGCCAAACGTAATAAAATCTAGATTAAGTGATGAAAGAAATGAACAAGATGAATGATGCTTCCTAGTATGTCGGAATCAAATGATTGCTCATAAATATGATAACTTTAGATGGAGAAATCAAACGTAATGAATGCGATTGACTTAGACAAAAGATGATGTTCAGATGATTGTAGGATCCAGAATCCTTCTTAATATCGAACAAAGATGCTAAATTTCAGATCTGTAATCAATGAACAAGGTTTTCTTTTGTATTCACTCTCAGATGCCCCCCTATACAAAGTGTTCTCTCTCCCTATTTATAAGGGACAATCCCCTTGGAAACCCTAAAAAGGTACAACATAAAGGATATTCGAAAAGTATATCCTTAATGTCTCCTACTAAGCTTACACTACTGCAGACGTCGTGCGTTAACTAACCATTCTTGGTCGTTGCCTTTTATCACAATGACCATGGGATGCTACACCATGATGACCTTGTTCCTCGTCGTACTCAGTGGTGGTCGTGGTTGTCAAATTTGGACCTACAGAGCATCCTTTCTATTAGCTTGCGGCTTCGGTGAAAGACTACTTGGATGTCCTTCTTACAGTTTTGCAGCTTTGATAGAGAACAAGAGACATTGTCCCCTGGATTGCACATTTGAGATTTTCTTTTTCCGGCATATCCAAGAAAATGAAATGTTCAAATCTATCGAAGCCACTAAGCCTTGAACATAGCCATAAGAAAAAAGTTGAATTTGAAACTCGTAGTTTTTGATTTGCAGGATGAAGAGATGAAGGGCAGAATTGGTCCTACTGGGCGTGCCAATTTATTTGTAACAAAGTATTTGTGAGAAAAAAAATCGTAACCACAATATAAATATGAAGAAACATAATTTTATTGATAAAATGATGCGGGTAGAATTCTATTTGTTTTGTTGATTCTTCTCTCCTAATTATCTCCGTGATTCGAGGGCTGGATCAACGTGTTTCTCGAACGTAGCATGATTCAGACTTTCTTGGAAGTATATGATATCCATGAAAGTATGGTGTAGATCTTCTTCTTGAAGTATTTGATTATCAAAAATTATCCGATGTGATATTCGAGATGATTTTCATTTTTGAGATGTCCCTTTTAAGGGGATATGTAACCCTTTTTATAGGAGTGACCTAGGGTTAGAATAGAGTAGTCTCCAAGGAAACCCTAATAGACTCGAATTTAGCCCAAATTTTATATGGGCTTGATCCATTAAAATTTTGACATCGACACTACCGTTTATTTATTCATTCCTATACACTATTAGAAACTTTATTACCCAAAATGTTCACATTACTAAATTACCCTACCTACACAAGTTTTGTTTATAAAATATATACATTCCACCTTAAAAGGCTTCCAATCCATTATTAGTGCCTTCAATTAAGGGATTTAGTTACACCGATTACCTTTTTTTCTCTTCTTCTCTTTTAATATCTTTTGAAAAATACAAAATGTTCTATAGTGCAACAACAATTTAATAGTATTACCCAAATAAAATAGTTGTCTAGAAAAATCAAGATCACGTATTGAAAACATAAAGACTACCGACATACTATACCAATAAATCAATAATACTGAGAGATATTAGAAGTCATTTCATGATATGGGTTTTACCTAAATTGGGTGGAGGCTTATTCCAGTTCTTTCTTATCTCGGGATTGTCAAATGCAAGAAAACAGAGAGAACAAAGTTCATGGATTATATAGTTGAAATAAGAAGAAGAGTTTCCTCCTCCTCTCTACATATCTTATCTATTCTTGCCTCTTCTCTTTTGGTGCTTTAGTTTATAATTATAATATTTATTTCTTAACAATTTGCAGCTTTCTCCATGCACATTCAGTTCTCCAGAATTGTAATATTAATGACTCAACAGAATAGATGTTGCGAGAGTCATTAACAAAAAGCTATAAACAATTTGAAATTTTATCCTAAAGTTACTTATTTCATGATATCACATTGTATACATATTCAGTGATGAAAATTTCAAATAACAATTTGAATTTTTTATCCTAAAGCTACATCACACAAGAGGAAATGTATACAGGAAGAACATCATCTATTTTCATCCTTTTACAGCACAACTACAATACCAAAGGACTTGGGAATTTCCTAAACTTAAACAAAAATTAATCCCATCACTGTTAACAAAATTTTAACATGGGTTCATTATTTGGAAGACTTTCCTCCACTGGACAAAGTTTGAGCAAAACAATTGACATTGAATCTGGGATTAGAGGAAAAATCTGTATATACAAACTCTAAAATTAAAGAGTACGTACTATTCTGTTTGCTAACAAGCTGAGCATATTTTTAGGATTCAAACGAACTAATCTACAACTTATCTACAACTTTTATATATTATTTCTACATAGTTAAATACAACTATAATATCATACAACTTAAATACAAACTTTATACAAAATTTATACAATATGTCTTTTGTATATTTTGTATCTAATTTATACATAGTAAAAACAAATTTCATACAACTAATTATATATTATACAACTTATCTACAATTTTCATATATTATTTCTACTCAGTTATATACAACTACAATATCATACAACTTAAATATAATTTTTATACAATATTGCTCAACTTTCATACAATAATCAAATAAATGAAAGAAAAATATATAAACAACATAATATAATTTTTCTACAATTTTACTACAATTTCGTAGATATAATGTATATCATGTCTTCTTCTTCTTTTTATCCTTCTTCGAGTTTCAATTTGAAATTCAGCCAAAATCAAGTCTAATCTTCACCAAAACCCCTCAAAATTGAGATATAAACTCCAAACCATATTCCCAATTGTTTGCAACAACACCCAATCCAAACAAATAATGATTTTTGAAAATCCAAATTCGAATTCAAAGCTTCAAAGCTTTTTAATGGCTGTCAATGGTGGAATTGCTGCTCTCTTTTCCTTTGCTTTACATTACTGAAATTAGGGATATAGAGATAGAGAGAGACGTTGAGAGAATTCTCAATTCTTTGCAACAACATCCAATTCAAACAAATAATATTTTTTGAAAACTCAAATTCGAATTCAAAGCTTCAAAGCTTTTTAATGACTGTCAATGATGGAATCGTGGGTGGGTACAAGATACGAGGGGGAGGGGGGTGGGATGTGGAGAGAGAAACATGGGGGAGTGGAAGATATGTTAGAGTAATTTTAGGACACTAATTATTATCATTAATTTCCTTAAAATGTACATAAATAGTAATTTAGTATATAAAATGTAATTATAGTAAAACTTGAATAGGGAAGATAATATAGTTTCATATAGTATATAAGAATGTAAAAATTCCTTTGCGAAATGTCAAACTACTAAAGTTTAAAATACTGATGTAAAAAAAAGTTAAATTTTACTGGTTACTCATAACGTATAAGAGACGACAGACAATGATGAGTTCATAGACGGACAAACTTGCAAAATTAACGTTTGGACATTTATTGCTGGCTCTTGTTTCTTGCCCTTTGTTAATAGGAAAAATAATTAAATATTTAGGTTAATGTCTTTGACTTTTAATCAACATAAAAAAAAAGCCAAATTTCTCTTATGAAAGCCTGTCGGTGACTGCCCCCGCCGAATAAGCAAACACTATCACATTTCAGTCCCCCGTTCCGCCGGCCTTTATAGGAGCAGGAAAGCGTGGTGAGATAGATAGACGTCTAATTCTGTCTCTCCCCCCTTTTGTTAGACGGGATAGGCTCTGCTCCAATAATAACTCCAGTATTTGTCAATAATCCTCTCGATGAATGCCACGTGGACAAAAGAACTTTAAAAGGCTAGATTCGTTTTTACATTAATTCAGTCATAAAATTTCTACCAAAAAGTAACAAACTAAAAAAATGTGTATTGTCCACTCTTGCTATTCCATTGTAATTCATCCCAAAATTCAATAAGAATTTCCTCTCTCTCTTTCTCAGGAATATTGCTCTTGTTCTTTTATTGTTTTATAAAACGTTATCAGCACGAGACTCTACCGTCTCAAGAAGCTTTTGGGAAGACTAAGGTATAACTTTTCTCCTCTTTTTAACTATGACTGACATTATGAAAAGAAAGTTCGTTGCCCTTGAAATTTCGGGCAAGAACTATATGACATGGGTGTTGGATGCTGAAATTCATTTAGATGCAATGGGTCTTGGAGACGCCATTAAAGACAAAACTAAAGCATCCACCCAAAGACTGTGCTAAGGCCTTGATTTTCTTGCGCCATCACCTTGATGAAGGGTTGAAAATAGAATATCTCACAGTCAAAGACCCACTTGTTTCGTGGAATGGCTTAAAGGAAAGATATGACAACTTAAAGTTGGTCACTCTTCCACAAGCACGATATGATTGGGCTCATCTGAGGCTCTAAGACTTTAAGTCTGTTTCTGAATATAATTCTGCGATGTTCAGAATTACTTCCAAATTGAAACTCTGTGGAGATACTATCACTGATTATGATATGCTTGAAAAAACGTTTACAACGTTTCATGCCTCCAATATGGTTCTGCAACAACAGTACAGAGAGAAAGGTTTCAAGAAGTACTCTGAGCTGATTTCTCTTCTCCTTGTGGGTGAGCGAAACAATGACTTGCTCATGAGAAATCACGAAAATCGTCCCACTGGGTCTACACCATTGCCTGAAGTGGATGAGGTATATTCCCATTATGCTAAGCGTGGAAAAGGCCGTGACTCTATTCGTAGTCATAATCGTGGTCGTGGTCATAGCCGTGGCCGTGGCCGTAGACAATGAAGAAATTTCCCTGGTGTTAATCATCCCCCAAAGAGAAATAACCACCAAAAGTGGAAAGGGAAAGATGAGAAGCCAAAAGCAAATGGTTCAGAAACTGAATGCTATCGTTGCGGTGGAAAAGGGCATTGGGCAAATATTTGTCGAGTACCAAGACATTTGGTTGAGCTTTATCAAGCATCTCTAAAGAATAAAGGCCCTGAAGCCAATTTTGTCTCTGATAATGATTTTGACATCACCCACTTGGATGTGGCAGACTTCTTTGAGCGCCCTGATGGAAAAATAGACCACTTGATCGGTGATGGATCCGTGGTTAAAGATGATTGAGTAGTTTCATTTTTATTTTTGCCTATTCATAATAGTTAGTGAATAAATTTCATGTAATTATCGTAGTTTACATGAGTAGTAGTTATTAGTACCAATAAGTACTATTTATTTTATGGAATAGTATTAGTTCGTTTTAATTAAATATGGTAATATTATTTCCAGTACATGGTTCAAACTAAAATATTACTGTTTTCGCTTAATTGAGTATCGTCTTCTTTGTGAATATTACCGGTCAAAATTTGCAAAGTTAATTATTTTGTCCAGTAGTGTTAAATCCTGTTAACTTCTCACTTTTTCAGAATCATGTTACTTTTATGAAAAACTAAAGAATGAGAACATTATCACGTTAGTAGGACAAAGTTCAAATTGAATTGGTTTCAAAAGACGCAATCATTACGGAATGAGCAAGACTACAACAATGCTCGTTCAATTATATATCCGTTCTATATTCATTTTGGTTGGATCTCTATCATTGATTAACTTCGTTTCTTTTGCTTTTCTGTAAAAATACTGATGTTTATTCACATATTTCTTTTGTATGTCAAACCATGGGAAGCAAATATGGATATCCCACAAAGCAAACTTGGGTCAAAGTTCAATTGTAAAAATATTTGTTTAATTGATTCATGTACGACACATACAATATTCAAAGAGAAGAAATATTTCTCTCATTTAAGTATGTGTAAGGCAGATGTTACTACAATTTCTGGTAGTAGTAATTTAATTGAAGGCTCTAGAAGAGCTACTATAACTCTGCCCAAGGGAGCAATACTTATTATAGAGAATGCAATGTTCTCCTCCAAGTCCAAGAGGAACTTGTTGAGTTTTAAAGATATCCGCCGAAATGGATATCATATTGAGACAATAGATGAGAATAATCTTGAATATCTCATTATTACCAAATATGTCTCTGGCCAGAAAAGGGCTATTGAGAAGTTCCCATCTTTATCTTGTGGCCTGTATTGGACAAGAATTAGTGCAATTGAGGCACATTCTATTGTAAACCAAAAGGTTATTGATTCCAATACTTTTGTACTTTGGCATGATCGATTGGGACACCCTGGATCAATTATGATGAGACGAATTATAGAAAACTCAAATGGGCATCCATTAAAGAATTTAAAGATTCTTTTAAATGATGAATTTTCTTGCACTTCTTGTTATCAAGGCAAGTTAATTATTAGACCATCACCAACAAAGGTTGGAATTGAGTCCCCTGCGTTTTTGGAACGTATACAAGGGGACATTTGTGGACCTATTCACCCACCTAGTGGGTCGTTTAGATATTTTATGGTCTTAATAGATGCATCTTCTAGATGGTCTCATGTGTGCCTATTGTCATCTCGCAACCTCGCGTTTGCAAAATTAATGGCACAAATAATTCGATTACGGGCACAATTCCCCGATAATCCAATTAAGTCTATTAGACTTGATAATGCTGCTGAGTTTTCATCCCAAGCATTTAATGATTATTGCTTATCAATTGGGATAAAAGTGGAACATCTTGTAGTTCATGTTCACACTCAAAATGGTCTTGCAGAGTCTTTAATTAAACGTCTGCAATTGATAGCAAGACCGTTACTCATGAAAACGAGGCTATCCACTTCTGTTTGGGGTCACGCCATTTTGCATGCAGCAATGCTAGTTCGTCTCAGAACGACAAATTATCATAAATATTCCCCGTTGCAATTAGTTTTGGGTCATGAACCTAATATATCCCATTTAAGAATTTTTGGATGCGCAGTATATGTGCCTGTAGCACCGCTATATCGCACCAAAATGAGTCCGCAAAGAAGGTTAGGAATATATGTTGGGTTTGAATCGCCCTCCATAATTCGCTACCTCGAAACATTGACGAGGGATTTGTTTACTGCACGATTTGCAGACTGTCGATTCGATGAGACACTTTTCCCAAAATTAGGGGGAAAAGTTGGTGAAACCAAACGGAAAATTTTGTGGAAAAATCCATCATTATCTCATCTTGATCCACGTGCCTCTATTTGTGAAAAAGAGGTGCAAAAGATTATCCATTTGCAGAGAATAGCAAATAATGCCAGATGCATTTACGGATTTGAAAAGGATAACAAAATCACATATCCCTGCAGAGAATGTTCCAATCCGTATTGATGTCCCTATTGGACAATCTTCTAGTGTCATAGCTAATGAGTCGAAAGCACGCCTAAAACGTGGCAGACCATTAGGTTCCAAAGATCGAAATCCTAGAAAAAGGAAAACAAATGATCAAAATGACACTACGAAAGAATCTCATGAAGAAATCCACAATTTAATAAATTCTGAGATTCATGAGGAATCCACTGAGCCCGAGACTCAAGAAAATAAGGAACTATCAATAAATCCAATCGATATTGAGACAAATTTGAATCGAGTGGATATAGTGGTGGATTATGTCTTTGCATATAATGTTGCATCTAGCATTATGCAAGAAAGTGAGGACCTTGAACCTCATTCTGTTGGAGAATGTCGACAAAGACGTGATTGGCCAAAATGGCAAGAAGCAATCCAATCAGAGTAGAACTCACTTGCGAAACGTGAAGTTTTTGGGTCTGTAGTCCAAACACCTAATGGTGTTAAGCCTGTTGGCTATAAATGGGTCTTTGTACGCAAGAGAAATGAGAAAAACGAGGTACAAAGATATAAGGCACGCCTTGTTGCACAAGGATTTTCACAAAGGCCTGGTGTCGATTATGAAGAGACATATTCACCCGTTATGGATGCTATAATGTTCCATTATCTCATTAGTTTTGCTGTCCATGAAAGGCTTGACATGCATTTAATGGATGTGGTTACCGCCTACCTTTATGGCTCACTTGATAATGAGATATACATGAAAATTCCCGAGGGATTTAAAATGCCAAACGCACATAATTCAAAGTCCCGGGAAATGTTTTCAATCAAATTGCAAAGATCTTTGTATGGTCTAAAGCAATAAGGACGAATGTGGTATAATCGTCTTAGTGAGTATTTATTAAAGGAAGGCTATATAAATGATGCCATTTGCCCATGTGTTTTTATAAAGAAAACAACATCGGAATTTGTTGTACTTGCCGTATATGTTGATGACATAAACATTATTGGAACTCCTATAGAACTCCAAAAGGCAATTGATTATTTAAAGAAGGAATTCGAGATGAAAGATCTCGGAAAGACAAAATTATGTCTTGGTTTGCAAATTGAACATTTGGCAAACGGAATTTTTGTTCATCAATCTGCCTACATAGAAAAGGTATTCAAACGGTTTTACATGGATGGAGCACATCCATTAAGCACTCCAATGGTTGTTCGATCACTTGATGTGAATAAAGATCCATTCCGACCTCAAGAAGAGAATGAAGAGCTACTTGGTCCTGAAGTACCATATCTTAGTGCGGTTAGTGCACTAATGTATCTTGCTAATACAACAAGGCCTGACATAACTTTTTCAGTCAATGTCTTAGCAAGATATAGCTCTGCTCCCACAAGGAGACATTGGAATGGAATCAAACACATATTGCGGTATCTAAAAGGGACTACCGATATGGGCTTATTTTATGGCAATAATTGCAGTCCCGATCTTGTTGGTTATGCTGATGCTGGGTATTTATCTGACCCACACAAGGCTCGATCTCAAACAGGTTATGTATTTACCTGTGGAGGCACTGCCATATCTTGGCGATCGACTAAGCAATCAATTGTGGCTACTTCATCTAATCATGCTGAGATAATTGCTATTCATGAAGCAAGTCGAGAATGTGTGTGGTTGAGGTCTATAATACATCTTATTCGAGACAAATGTGGTTTGAAATGTGATAAGTTACCCACAATTTTGTATGAAGATAATGCAGCATGCACAGCTCAATTGAAGGGAGGATTCATAAAAGGAGATAGGAAAAAGCACATTTCACCAAAGTTATTTTTCACACATGATCTTCAAAAGAATGGTGATATTAATGTGCAACAGATTCGTTCAAGTGATAATATGGCTGATTTGTTCACAAAATCTCTACCAACGTCAACCTTCAAGAAGCTAGTGAACAAGATCGGGATGAGAAGGCTCAAGGATGTGAATTGATGCTCTCATCAGGGGGAGTTAATGCGCATTGCACTCTTTTTCCCTTACAAGGTTTTGTCTCACTGGTTTTCCTTGCAAGGTTTTTAACGAGGCAACCAAAAGGCGTATTGTTAGATATGTGTACTCTTTTTCCTTTTCTAGAATTTTTTTCCCATTGGGTTTTCTTTTAGTTAAGGTTTTAACGAGGCACATTATCTGTTGAATAGACATTCAGGGGGAGTGTTATAAATAGAATTCTATTTATGGTGAATGTTCATATTTAGAGAGATTCTAGGGTTTGTTACTTGGTAGCTAAGTCACCATCTCCCTATAAATAGAGGGTGCTATTCCATTGTAATTCATCCCAAAATTCAATAAGAATTCCCTCTCTCTCTTTCTCTGGAATATTGCTCTTGTTCTTTTATTGTTTTATAACAGTTTGGACATTTATTGCTGGCTCTTGTTTCTTGCCCTTTGTTAATAGGAAAAATAATTAAATATTTAGGTTAATGTCTTTGACTTTAATCAGCATAAAAAAAGCCAAATTTCTCTTATGAAAGCATGTCGGTGACTGCCCCCGCCGAATAAGCAAACACTATCACATTTCAGTCCCCCGTTCCGCCGGCCTTTATAGGTGCAGGAAAGCGTGGTGAGATAGATAGACGTCTAATTCTGTATCTCTCCCCCCTTTTGTTAGGTGGGATAGGCTCTGCTCCAATAATAACTCCAGTATTTGTCAATAATCCTCTCGATGAAAGCCACGTGGACAAAAGAACTTTAAAAAGCTAGATTCGTTTTTACATTAATTCAGTCATAAAATTTCTACCAAAAAGTAACAAACTAAAAAAAATGTGTACTGTCCACTCTTGCATATTTTATTTTTCGCATGGGCTACTCGATTTCATTCTTTGATTGAAAAAGAGATACCACGTCGAAAGGCTAGGACGTCGAGTCCGGGATCAAAGTTGCTTTCCAAGATTGAGGTCAACATCACTAATCGAGGTCAAAAAAAGGCATACTTCGAAATGATGCCGGTATAGTTCAGTAACGGAAAGAGCGAGATATCCGCGACGGATCGAAGATCGTGGCATGAATTTCGGAATGGATTGATCTTCGGCGGTTAATCAGTTGTCGATATTATTTCCTACTATAATTAGAAGTGTACCTTGTTTAGAACTCCTCTATTATATAAGGAGGAATCCCATTCATTTGTGTAGGCATGATTATTAACTAATAAGATGACACACATCCACTGCTCTTTTTATCTTGCGTACCGTTCGTTACTGTTCATCATTGTTGTTTCATTTCTTCACTGTTATTATTATTGCTCTATCTCGAGACCGTCTTGAATCGAGGTCGAGACTCCACTCGCATACTAGTTTGATCTATCCTATCGCCTAATTTACCTATTTAATTCCTTGTTTTTCAATTGGTATTGGATTGAATCACATATCCTTAAAACCACAACATAAGTTTAATTTTTACTCGAATTTTAGGGTAAATCGTTTGGCGCCCACCGTGGGCCTAAGGATAATAGTGATTATTTGGTGCTTATTTTGATAACACACATTATTTTACACTTGTTCTTGTCAAGTATTTTTGCTCCCAGGTTAAAACATGTCAAACTCACAAGACACGCCCACACATGGTGATGATGGTCTCGGGTTTCATAGGGAAAATGACAATGTAACTGCTCCAGGAACCAGGGTGCCACCGGCTAATCTGTGAGGAGCACCGGTTGCCGATCCAGTCGATGTCAGTTCGCACGTTACTCTGAATGCGGACCTAGGCGCGTACCTCGAAGGGAGCGTACACAGGGAATGCCGATCTGGTGGTCAAGGCACAGGGTAGAGGAGACGGAGGAGTTAGTCTCCAGGTGATAATCGAGATGCTACAGGCTCAGCAGGCCTCTATTGCTCAGCTACAAAATCAACATAGAACTCCGAGTGGGGTTGAGCCAGAAATCACTCGTCGTATCGAACCAGTGCCAGAGAGGTCGAATGGTAATGGATTGGGGACCGATCTTGCAATAATAAAAATTCTCGAGGAGCTCACCAACATAATCGATTCAGGAGAGAAGAAATCGAAGCTAATGATAAAAAAGTATAGACATACAACTCTCGAGTGGATCAGATACCAGGGGCACCGCCAATATTGAAAGGGATGGATTCGAAGAAGTTTGTACAAAAGCCGTTTCCTCCAAGTGCGGCTCTGATGTCTATTCCAAAGAAGTTTCGTATGCCAGACATACCCAAATATAATGGGACCCCCGATCTGGCGAACATGTTACTTCATATACATGCGCCATCAAAGGTAATGATTTAGAAGATGATGAAATCGGATATGTGCCGTTGTAAAAGTTCGGAGAGACCCTTTCGAAGGGAGCAATGATTTGGTATCACAACCTGCCACCAAATTCCATCGACTCATTTGCCATGTTAGTAGATTCTTTCGTAAAGGCACACGCTGGGTCCATAAAGGACGCAACAAGAAAATCGGACCTTTTCAAGGTGAGAAAAAGGGATAATGAAATGCTGAGGGAGTTCGTATCTCGATTTCAAATAGAACGCATGGAGTTGCCACCGGTCACAGATGATTGGGCCATTCAAGCTTTCACCCAAGGGTTGAACGAGCGGAGTGCGATAGCATCACGTTAGTTAAAATAAAATTTGATCGAGTATCCAGCTGTAACTTGGGCAGATATGCACAATCGATATCAATCGAAGATCATGGTCGAGGACGACCAATTAGGAGCCCCTTCCAGTTCTATCACGACCCGGATTTCCCACCCTCGGGAGTCGTGCTCGTGAAAGCTAGGCAAGCCAACCAACTGAACAATTTACCTTATTTCTATTTTTTTTATCCGATAATAATTAAAAACCAACAATTTAATAACAACAGAAATTAAATAGGAGGAAGACTAAATTGCAAGTTTTAATAATGCTACCAATATTAATCCATAACAATCTACCCAAGACTGGTGTCACAACTACACAGACGGTCTAGGAATACTACAAACAAGGTCCGAAAAATAAATACAAAATTGTTTCTAAAATACGTAAATGAAACAGGATGAAAGGATAGAGGGAGACGCCAGGGCCTGCGGATACCTGCAGTACTACCTCGGACCTCTAAATTGACTGAAGGTAGCTACCCAAAGCTAAGGTTCAGAAGCTGCTACATCGGGATCTGCACACAGTGCAGAGTGTAGTATCAGCACAACCGACCCCATGTGCTGGTAAGTGCCTAGCCTAACCTCGGCGAAGTAGTGACGAGGCTAGGACCAAACTACCAATTAAACCTATGCAGCTAAATCATATACAACGGAAAATAAAAGAAAAAATGTGCTGTTACGGATGGGAGGGGGAAAACATGCAGCGGGGACATCGAATAATAGCAGAAGGACAACAAGTAAATATAAGGATCACCACTGTTCGATTGAAGATAGACAGGGGGAATCATGCTGCGGGGTACAACAAGTATCAACAAAAAACCAACAATTCAATGTAGAGAAACCATAACTCAGCTATCAATAAAAATCAGGAAATCAAAGACAAGTGCACGGCATCACCCTTCACGCTTTAACACTCTCTCACCAAAACAATGCACGGCATCACCCTTCGTGCTTTAACACTCTCTCACCAAAACAATGCACGACATCACCCTTCGTGCTTTAACACTCTCTCACAAATATCATACACGGCATCACCCTTCGTGCTTTACACTCTTCCTCACCCAAGCAACAATCACAGAGCAATTTGGCGGGAATCAATGACATCACCATAAAATCAAGTAACAACAGGAAATCAGTAAGTAAACGTAAAGAACACCATAACTCAATCATCAGTATGATCAGGAAAGGACAAGTACACGGCATCACCCTTCGTGCTTTTACTCTCGTCCTCACCATGAAAATCAATATAATTGGCACGGCATCACCCTTCGTGCTTTACACTCTTCCTCATAAAAACAATGCACGACATCACCCTTCGTGCTTTAACACTCTTCCTCACCCAAACAACAATCACAAACAATAAGGGCAAGAAAATAAATGAAATCACAGTAATATCACAATAAAATCCCGGCAAGGGAACAATATAAAAAAACAAGTAACAACATCCCGGCAATGGAACAATATTAAAAGCAACAATGTCCCGGCAAGGGAACAATACCATAATCCTCTTCTCCATTTTTCACATTTACTTCACAACTCGATTCACAATTTGAGCCAATGCTCCATAAGGTTCAATTACCAATTACTCTTTCACGATTCACTTCACAACATGATCCAACGCTCCTCAATGTTCAATATCACCATTACTTCCACAAACTTTGCCCAACAATAGAAAACATCACAAAAAATGCATGAACAATACAAACGGAGTCATAATAATAATAATATAAGACTCACGGGCATGCTTGACACCAACGTATAGATACTCGTCACCATGCCTATACGTCGTACTCAACAAATAACACATAGCAAATAGGACACAACTCCTAATCCCTCAAGCTAAGGTTAGACCAAACACTTACCTCGATGCCTCGAATAAAATTCAAGCCTCAACTATCGCTTTACCTCTTGATTCCACCACGAATTCGCTCGTATCTAGCCACAAGTTACATAATTATATCAATAAATGCTAAATGAATCAATTCTAATGCATGGAAATAAGTTTTCTAAAGTTTTTCCCAAAAAGTCAAAAATCGACCCGGGCCCACATGGTCAAAACCCGAGGTTCGAACGAAAACCCGATGACCCATTTACCCACGAACTCAAATATACAATTTGTTTTGAAATCGGACCTCAAAATCGAGGTCCAAATCCCCAAAATTTGAAAAACCTAGGTTCTACCCAAAACACTAATTTTCCCCCATGAAAACCTTTGATTTTGAGTTGAAATCATGTGAAAAGATGTTAAAGATTGAAGAAAACGAGTTAGAAACAACTTACAATCGATTTGGAGAAGAAATTTTCTTTGGAAAATCGCCCAAGAGAGTTTATGTTTTTAGAAGGTATGAAAAATGGCTGAAAATGCGTCTAAGTGTTAATTAACTGGTCTCTGATGTTGCAATTGCGACCAGGGTTCGCAATTGCAAACCCTTTCAGGACCTGCTATCTTCTCATTTGCGAAGAATATGTCGCAATAGCGACGCTGGGAAGAATTCATTATCTTCGCGTTTGCGAGGAAACAGTCTCATTTGCGATATTTGCGATTAAATGATCGCATTTACGATCGACACTAGCCCAGGCCATCTTCGCATTTGCGATGGGCTACTCGCATTTGCGAGCTCGCATTTGCAAGCTCGCATTTGCGAGCCAGGCTTCGCAAATGCGAAGCCTGCAGGCCTGCAGCATACCAGCAAATTCCTAAGTGTAAATTTCACTCTGCGGCCTATCCGAAACTCACCCGAGCCCTCGGGGCTCCAAACCAAACATGTATACCAACCCAAAAACATCATACATACTTGCTCTTGCATTCAAATCACCAAAATAACATCAACAACTATGAATTTAGTATCAAAATCATGAAATCACTTAAGAACATCAAATTTTTCCAATTTTCTCAAATAAGGTCCGATTCACGTCATTTCAAGTCCGTTTCTTACAAAATTTCACAAACTCAACTTAAATCACATATAAGACATGTACAGGGCTCCGGAAACAAAATATGGGCCCGATACCATCAAATTTCAAACACATTTCATTTCCGAAAAAACTCATATGTTTTCCCAGAAAATAATTTTCTTTAAAAAATTCATTTCTCGGGCTTGGGACCTCGGAATCCGATTTCGGGCATACGCCAAGTCCCATATTCTCCTACGGACCTCCCGGGATCGTCGGAACAGGAATCCGGGTCCGTTTGCTCAAAATATTGACTAAAGTCAACCATAATCAAATTATAACTCTAGAAATTTCTATTTCTTATATTTTCACATAGAAGGCTTTCCGGATATAGGTCCAGACCACGCACGCAAATCGAGGTGAGATAAAAAGGAGGTTTTTAGGCCTCAGAATACTGAATTTGTTTCTAAAACAAGTGATGACCTTTTGGGTCATCACATCCTCCACCTCTAAAACAACCGTTCGTCCTCGAATGGACATGAGAAAGAAGTACCTGAGTTGGAGAAATGATGGGGATAACGGCTCTGCATATCGGACTCGGACTCCCAGGTTGATGCCTCATCAGGCTGACCTCTCCACTGAACGCGGTCAGAAGGGAAACTCTTCGATCTCAACTGACGAACCTGCTGGTCTAGAATAGCTACCGACTCCTCCTCATATGACAAGTCCTTGTCCAACTGGACAGTGCTGTAATCTAACACGTGGGAAGGATCGACGTGATACTTCCGAAGCATGGACACATGAAACACTGGATGTACGGCTGATAAACTCGGCGGCAACGCAAGTCTGTAAGCCACCTCTCCCACTCGATCAAGAATCTCAAATGGGCCAATGAACCTGGGGCTAAGCTTCCCCCTCTTCCCAAACCTCATCACGCCCTTCATAGGCGACACCCGTAGCAATACCCGTTCACCGACCATGAATGCCAAATCACGAACCTTACGGTCGGCATAACTCTTTTGCCTGGACTGAGCTGAACGAAGCCTATCCTGAATGATCCTGACCTTGTCCAAGGAATCCTATACTAGATCCGTACCCAACAACCGAGCCTCTCCCGGCTCAAACCATCCAACCGGCGACCAACACAGCCTACCATACAAAGCCTCATAAGGGCCATCTGGATACTCGACTGGTAGCTGTCATTGTAGGAAAACTCCGCTAAAGGCCAAAATTGATCCCATGAGCCTCCAAAGTCAATAACACAAGCTCGGAGCATATCATCCAAAATCTGAATAGTCCGCTCGGACCGCCCGTCCGCTTGAGGATGAAACGCTGTACTCAACTCAACCCGTGTGCCCAACTCCCGCTGAACTGCTCTCCACAAATGTGAGGTAAACTGCGTACCTCAGTCCAAAATGATAGACACGGGCACACCATGAAGACGAACAATCTCCCGGATATAGATCTCAGCTAACCTCTCAGAAGAATAGGAGACTGCCACAGGAATGAAATGTGCTGACTTGGTCAGCCTATCAATAATAACCCACACTGCGTCGAACTTCCTCTGAGTCTGTGGGAGTCCAACAACGAAGTCCATTGTGATCCGCCCCCACTTCCACTCAGGAATCTCAATCTTCTGGAACAAACCACCAGGTCTCTGATGCTCGTACTTAACCTGCTGACAAGTCAAACACCGAGCCACATATGCAACAATGTCCTCCTTCATTCTCCTCTACCAATAATGCTGCTGCAAATCCTGATACATCTTGGCGGCGCCCGGATGAGTAGGGTACCGGGAACTATGGGCCTCCTCTAAAATCAACTCCTGGAGCCCATCCATATTAGGCACACAAACTCGACCCTGAAGCCTCAAAACTTCTTTATCTCCTAATGTAACCTTCTTGGCACCTCCGTGCTGCACCGTGTCTCTAAGGACACACAAGTGAGGATCATCATACTGTTGATCTTGGATACGCTCCAATAGAGAATAACGAGCAACTGTGCAAGCTAATTCACGGTTGGGTTCAGAAACATCCAACCTTACGAACTGATTGGCCCAAGCCTGAACATCCAAGGAAAGCGGTCTCTCACCAACAGGAATATATGCAAGACTGCCCATACTGGCTGACTTCCTACTCGAAGCATCAGCCACCACATTAGCCTTTCCCGGATGATATAAGATGGTGATATCGTAGTCTTTTAACTGCTCCAACCACCTTCTCTGCCTCAAATTTAGCTCCTTCTGCTTGAACAAATACTGAAGACTCTTGTGATCCGTGAACACCTCACATGACACGCCATATAAATAGTGCCTCTAAATCTTCAGCGCGTGAACAATGGCTGCTAATTCTAAATCATGGACCGGATAGTTCTTCTCTTGAATCTTCAACTGATGTGAAGCATAAGCAATGACCTTGCCACCCTGCATCAACACTGCACCAAGTCCAATACGAGATGCATCACAATAAACTGTATATGGCCCTTAACCTGTGGGCAAAACCAACACCGGTGTCGTAGTTAAAGCTGTCTTGAGCTTCTGGAAGCTCGCCTCACACTCGTACGACCAACTAAACTGGGCACCCTTCTGGGTCAACCTGGTCATCGGGGATGCAATAGATGAAAACCCCTCCACAAACCGACGATAATAGCCTACCAAACCCAAGAAACTCCGGGTCTCTGTAGCTGATGTGGGTTGAGGCCAGTTCTTGACTACCTCTATCTTCTTCGAATCTACCTGGATACCCTTTACTGAAACCACATGACCCAAGAAGGCAACTGAACTCAACTAGAACTCACAGTTTGAAAACTTAGCACACAACCGACTATCTCTCAAAGTCTGAAGAACCACTCTTAGATGCTGCTCATGCTCTTCCCGGCTGCGGGAATAAATCAAAATATCTTCAATGAAGACTATCATGAACGAATCCAAGTAAGTCCTGAAGACTCGGTTCATCAAATCCATGAAAGCTGCTGGGGCATTTGTCAAGCCGAATGACATCACCAAGAACTCATAATGTTCACTGTCTTAGGGACATCGGATGCCCTAATCCTCAACTGATGGTAGCCTAATCTCAAGTCGATCTTAGAAAACACTTGGGCACCCTGAAGCTGGTCGAAGAAATCATCAATCCTCGGCAGTGGATACTTATTCTTGATTGTGACCTTGTTCAATTGCTGGTAATCTATACACATTCCCATTGATCCGTCCTTCTTCTTAACAAACAACACCGGCGCACCCCAAGGCGAGACACTGGGCCTAATGAAACCCTTATCAAGCAAGTCTTGCAACTGCTCCTTTAACTCTTTCAACTCAGGTGGGGCCATTCGATATGGAGAAATAGAAATGGGCTAAGTGCCTGGAGCCAAATCAGTGCAGAAGTCAATATCCCTGTCGGGTGGCATACCCGGCAGGTCTGAAGGGAAAACCTCAGGAAACTCACGAACAACAGGCACAGAATAAATAGAAGGAACCTCGACACAAAAATCACGAACATATGCCCATTAGACCAAACACCCCTTCTCGACCATGCGCCGAGCCTTCATATATGAGATAACACTACAGGTGGAATAACCCAGAGTCCCTCTCCACTCAAGACGAGGCAACCCCGGCAAGGTTAAGATCACAGTCTTGGCATGACTGTCCAAGATAGCGTGGTAAGGTGATAACCAGTCCATCCCCAATATGACATCAAAATCAACCATATCCAAAAGTAACAAACCTACTCAAGTCTCAAGAACCCCAATCACAACTACACAAGAACGATGAACACGATCTACCAAAATAAAATCACCCGCCGGTGTAGACACATAAACAGGAGCACTCAAAGAATCACTGTGATAACTGCATAGGAAGCCTCAGCCTCAGGTCTGGCTGGAAGAGCATCATATCGGGGCTGGGCCCCACCACTCTGAACTACATCTCTAGGACGGCCTGCTGCTGGATAACCTCGACCTCGAGCGGGCTGGGCAGGCTGACGAGTCCCCCAATGAACGTCCTCACTCTCTCTCTCTCTCAGTGGGAAGTATAAGAAGAGCATGACGGGCCAAATCAATAAACATGGTCTCGTACTGAGTAACAGTCATAGAACCCTGCTGGAGACGCTCAAACTGCCTCCGATAACTCTCCCTCTGAGTGATAGGAAGAAACTTCTCCAAAAACAACTGAGAAAACTGATCCCAACTCAAAGC
This sequence comes from Nicotiana attenuata, assembly GCF_001879085.1. Lineage (NCBI taxonomy): Eukaryota > Viridiplantae > Streptophyta > Magnoliopsida > Solanales > Solanaceae > Nicotiana > Nicotiana attenuata. The sequence continues at coordinate 39,656,571 of NC_031996.1, forward strand.
TGGTGACCCAGCTGGTCTAGCCAAACAATAATCTCTCCACCAAGCCTTGGCAGATCCAGACAAACGAAAAGCAGCAAAGTCGACCCCATTGGTCTCCACTATCTCCATGTTCCTGAGAACCTCATGACAACTGTCCAAATAATCCTGGGGATCCTCAGAAGATGTACCACCAAGAGTAGTAGTGAAGATCTTGGTGAAACCTATCCAACTTCCACAAAGCCTCCGAAGATGTAGCTAATCTAACACCGGTCTGTGCTGCTGCTCGGCTGAAGAAGCGGTACGTGACCTCGCCATTCGCGAAGGAACAAGAGTGGAAGTTCAACTAGTATTGAGAATTCAAGTCGCACGACAGGAAAGAAAGGATGGGAAGTTTTTCCTAACTCTGTAGCCTCTGGGGGATAAATACAGACGTCTCTGTACCGATCCCTCAGACGCTACTAAGCTTGTCTGTGAATTGTGAGACCTATGTAACCTAGGGCTCTGATACCAACTTGTCACGACCCGGATTTCCCACCCTCGGGAGTCGTGATGGCGCCTACTCGTGAAAGCTAGGCAAGCCAACCAACTGAGCTATTTACCTTATTTCCATTTTTTTTATCTGATAACAATTAAGAACTAACAATTTAATAACAACAAAATGAAAGTAGGGGGAAGACTAAATTGCAAGTTTTAATAATGCTACCAATATCAATCCATAACAATCTACCCAAGACTGGTGTCACAACTTCACAGACGGTCTAGGAATACTACAAACAAGGTCCGAAAAATAAATACAACACTGTTTCTGAAATACGTAAATGAAACAGGATGAAAAGATAGAGGGAGATGCCAGGGCCTGCGGACGCCTGCAGGACTACCTCGGATCTCTGAATGGACTGAAGGCAGCTACCCAAAGCTAAGGTTCAGAAGCTGCTACATCGGGATCTGGCACAGTGCAGAGTGTAGTATCGGCACAACCGACCCCATGTGCTGCTAAGTGCCTAGCCTAACCTCGGCGAAGTAGTGACGAGGCTAGGACCAGACTACCAATTAAACCTGTGCAGTTAAATCATATACAACGGAAAATAAAAGCAGAAATGTACAGTTACGGATGGGAGGGGGAAAACATGCAGCGGGGACATCGAATAATAGCAGAAGGGCAACAGGTAAATATAAGGATCACCACAGTTCGATTGAAGATAGACAGGGGGAATCATGCTGCAGGGTACAACAAGTATCAACAGAAAACCAACAATTCAATGTAGAGAAACCATAACTCAGCTATCAATAAAAATCAGGAAATTAAAGACAAGTGCACGACATCACCCTTCGTGCTTTAACACTATCTCACCAAAACAATGCACGGCATCACCCTTCGTGCTTTAACACTCTCTCACCAAAACAATGCACGGCATCACCCTTCGTGCTTAAACACTCTCTCACAAATATCATACACGGCATCACCCTTCGTGCTTTATACTCTTCCTCACCCAAACAACAATCACAGAGCAATTTGGGCAATGGAATCAATGACATCACAATAAAATCAAGTAACAATAGGAAAGCAGTAAGTAAACGTAAAGAACACCATAACTCAATTATCAATATAATCAGGAAAATCAAGGACAAGTACACGGCATCACCCTTCGTGCTTTTACTCTCGTCCTCACCATGAAAATCAATATAATTGGCATGGCATCACCCTTCGTGCTTTTACCTCACATAATCACTCATATAAAGGCACGAAATTGTACATCGTGCGGCACAGCATCACCCTTCGTGCTTTACACTCTTCCTCACAAAAACAATGCACGACATCACCCTTCGTGCTTTAACACTCTTCCTCACCCAAACAACAATCACAAACAATAAGGGCAAGGAAATAAATGAAATCACAATAGTATCACTATAAAATCCCGGCAAGGGAACAATATCAAAAAAAAAGTAGCAACATCCCGGCAAGGGAACAATATTAAAAGCAACAACGTCCCTGCAAGGGAACATTACCATAATCCTCTTCTCCTTTTTCACATTTACTTCACAACTCGATTCACAATTTGAGCCAATGCTCCATAAGGTTCAATTACCAATTATTCTTTCACGATTCACTTCACAACTTGAGCCAACGCTCCTCAATGCTCAATATCACCATTACTTCCACAAACTTTGCCCAACAATAGAAAACATCACCAAAAAGGGATGAACAATACAAACGGAGTCATAATAATAAAAATATAAGACTCACGAGCATGCTTGACACCAATGTATAGATACTCGTCACCATGCCTATACGTCGCACTCAACAAATAACACATAGCAAATAGGACACAACTCCTAATCCCTCAAGCTAAGGTTAGACCAAACACTTACCTCGATGCCTCGAACACAATTCAAGCCTCAACTATCGCTTTACCTCTTGATTCCACCACCAACTCGCTCGTATCTTGCCACAAGTTACTTAATTATATCAATAAATGCTAAATGAATCAATTCTAATGCATGGAAATAAGTTTTCCAAAGTTTTTCCCAAAAAGTCAAAAATGGACCCCGGCCTACATGGTCAAAACCTGAGGTTCGAACCAAAACCGGATTACCCATTCACCCACGAACTCAAATATACAATTGTTTTGAAATCGGACCTCAAATCGAGGTCGAAACCCCCAAAATTTGAAAAACCTAGGTTCTACCCAAAACACCCATTTCCCCCCTCAAAACCTTTGATTTTGAGTTGAAATCATGTGAAAAGAAGTTAAAGATTGAAGAAAACGAGTTAGAAAGAACTTACAATCGATTTGGAGAAGAAATTTTCGTTAGAAAATCGCCCAAGAGAGTTTATGTTTTTAGAAGGTATGAAAAATGGCTGAAAATGCGTCTAAGTGTTAATTAACTGGTCTCTGATGTCGCAATTGCGACCAGGGTTCGCCTTTGCGAACCCCTTCAGGACCTGCTATCTTCGCATTTGCGAAGAATATGTCGCAATTGCAACGTTGGGAAAAATTCATTATCTTTGCATTTGCGAGGAAACAATCGCATTTGCGACTCTGGCCCCTTCGCATTTGCGATAAAATGATCGCATTTGCGATCGAGGCCAGCCCAGGCCATCTTCGCATTTGCGATGGGCTACTCGCATTTGCGAGCCAGGCTTCGCAACATACCAGCAAATTCCTAAGTGTAAATTTCACTCCGTGGCCAATTCGAAACTCACCCGAGCCCTCGGGGCTCCAAACCAAACATGTACACTAACCCAAAAACATCATACGGACTTGCTCGTACATTCAAATCACCAAAATAACATCAAAAACTATGAATTTAGCATCAAAATCATGAAATCACTTAAGAACATCAAATTTTTCCAATTTTCTCAAATAAGGTCCGATTCACGTCATTTCAAGTCCGTTTCTTACCAAATTTCACAAACTTAACTTAAATCACATATAAGACCTGTACCGGGCTCCGGAACCAAACTACGGGCCCGATACCATCAAATTTCAAACACATTTCATTTATAAAAAAAACTCATACATTTTTCCAGAAAACCATTTTCTTTAAAAATTCATTTCTCGGGCTTGGGAACTCGGAATCCGATTCCGGGCATACGGCCAAGTCCCATATTTTCCTACGGACCTCCCAGGATCGTCGGAACACGGATCCGGGTCTGTTTGCTCAAAATGTTGACCAAAGTCAACCATAATTAAATTTTAACTCTAGAAATTTCTATTTCTCATATTTTTACATAGAAGGCTTTCCGGATATAGGTCCGGACCACACACGCAAATTGAGGTGAGGTAAAAAGGAGGTTTTTAGGCCTCGGAACACTGAATTTGTTTCTAAAACAAGTAATGACCTTTTGGGTCATCACAGGTTCAGTACATCCAAACAGGTCGGCAGTTAAAACCAGAGCGACGTCGAAAGGGAGCCAAGGTCGAATAGAGAACGATATCAACCATATACCGCAGATAGAAGGAACAATGGTTCGGGATGTAATTCTGCCCGGAATGATCGAAGAAGTGATCGAGGACAGAATTCTTGGGGACTTATGAGCAAAAGTGGTTTTGATAAGTATGTCGATCCCACAGAGGCACCTCGGTTATCGGAATATAAATTTAGCATCGATGCATCAGGAATTGTATCGGCAATCGGAAGGATCAAAGATACTAGGTGGACCAGACCCATACAGACCAATCCTTCTCAAAAAAACCCAAATTTGATGTTCAAGTATCATGGCACACATGATCACAGGACCGAAGATCGTAGGCAATTAAGGGAGGAGGTAGCCCGTCTATTCAATGAGGGCCATCTTCGAGAGTTCCTCAGCTATCGGGCCAAGAATCATTTTAGAGAAAGGGACGCCAACAGGAAAAATGAATAAGAGGAACCCCAACATGTCATTCACATGATCGTCGGTGGGGTCGACACTCCACAGGGACCCATATTCAAACGCACTAAGGTATCAATCACTAGGGAAAAACGAACCCGAGATTATGTGCCCGAAGGCTCCTTATCATTCAACGACGAAGAACAGAAGGGATTTCTCAGCTCCACAATGACCCTCTGGTAATTTCTATCTTATTAAATAAAGTTCAAGTTAAGCGTGTTTTAGTGGATCCAGGTAGCTCGGCAAATATCATCCGATCGAGGGTCGGGAGCAGCTCGGCCTACAAGATCAAATTGTGCCTGCATCTCGGGTCTTAAATGGCTTCAATATGGCTAGTGAAACAACTAAAGGGGAGATTATTCTATCGGTGAACGTGGGTGGAACCATTCAAGATACCAAGTTCCACGTGACCGAGGGCGACATGAGGTACAATGCCCTACTCGGAAGGCCTTAGATCTACAATATGAGGGCAGTCCCTTCGACTCTCCACCAAATGATGAAATTACCGACATCGGACGATGTAAAAATAGTATATGGGGAGCAGCATACTGCAAAGGAAATGTTTTCGGTTGATGAGGCAACGCCGATATCGACTTTATCAACCTCGGAAAGGTCGAGCATCAAGGTAAACAGGAAGCCAAATAGCAATCACAGCCACCAGTCTCGAGCGAATCGCGGAAGCAGGAGACAGAAGAAGAAGGGGATTTTCTAACCCCTCGAACTTTTATTGTTCCTAAAAATTCTGACGCACCAAATCAACGGTCGAAGAGATGGAACAGGTTATATTGATCGAGTACCTGCCTGAGCGAAAGGTATACCTGGGAACGGGATTAACCCCTGAACTCGGGAAAAAGCTTTATCAATTTCTTATCGATAACATTAATTGTTTTGCTTGGTCCCATTTAGACATGACAGAGATCCCACCGGAGATAACGACGCATCGGCTAAGCTTTGACCCTATGTTCAAACAGGTGAAGCAAAAGAGAAGACCCCAGTCCGAGGTAAAGCACGCATTCATAAAGGACGAGGTAACTAAACTTCTCAAAATAGGGTCCATTCGGGAGGTGAAATATCCCGAATGGTTAGCCAATGTAGTCGTAGTCCCTAAAAAAGGGAACAAACTTAGAATGTGTGTAGATTATAAAGATTTAAACAAGCATGCCCCAAATATTCTTTTCCACTGCCTAACGTCAATCACATGATCGATGCCACGGCTGGCCACGAGATCCTTACCTTTCTCGATGCCTATTCCGGGTACAATCAAATTCAAAAGAACCCGGAAGACCAGGAAAAGACTTCATTTATCACCAAGTATGGAACATGTTATTATAATGTAATGCCCTTCGGGATAAAAAATGCAGGAGCCACTTACTATCGCCTAGTAAATAAAATGTTCGAAGAACGAATAGGTAAGTCAATGGAAGTTTATATCGATGACATGCTAGTTAAATCCCTGCGCGCAGAGGACCATTTGGATCATTTGCAGGAAACGTTCGAGATTTTGAGGAAATATAACATGAAGCTCAACCCCGAGAAATGTGCATTTGGGGTCGGTTCAGGCAAATTCCTGGGCTTCATGGTGTCGAATCGGGGTATCGAGATCAACCCCGATAAAATCAAGGCCATCGAAGACATCATCGTCGTGGACAGTATAAAAGTCGTACAGAGGCTGACTGGACGGATAACTATGTTAGGCCGATTCATCTCGAGGTCGTCGAATCGAAGCCACAGATTTTTCTTCCTACTCAAAAAGAAGAACGATTTCGCCTGGACACGAAATGACAATAGGCATTAGAGGAATTTAAGCGATACCTGTCGAGCCCACCACTGCTTCACACTCCAAAGGGATGAGAAACTTTACTTGTACTTGGCAGTATCGGAAATCGCGGTAAGTGGTGTCCTAGTTCGAGAAGAGGAAGATACGCAATTTCCCGTTTATTATGTAAGTCGAACATTAGGAGAAGCAGAAACTACATATCCACACTAAGAGAAATTGGCACTTACACTGATAAGCGCTTCTAGAAAGTTAATACCATACTTTCAATGTCACCCCATATGCATGTTAACCACTTACCCACTTCGTAATATTTTGCACAAACCCGAACTATCGGGCCGATTAGCCAAATGGGCCGTCGAACTCAGTGGGTACGATATCGAGTATCAACCCCGAACGGCCATCAAGTCTCAAAGTTTAGCAGACTTCGTGGCTGATTTCACGCCAACCCTCGTGCTCGAAGTTGAAAAGGAACTTTTGTTAAAATCGGTCACATCATCAAGGGTATGGACCCTTTTCACAGACGGTGCTTCGAATGTGAAGGGGTCGGGGCTAGGCATCATTTTGAAGCTGCCCACGGGTAGCACTATTAGGCAGTCTATCAAGACTTCTAGGTTGACTAACAATGAGGCCGAGTACGAGGCCATGATTGCAGGTCTCGAGCTAGCTAAAAACTTGGGAGCAGAAGTCATTGAAGCCAAGTGTAACTCTTTACTGGTGGTGAACCAAGTAAACAAAACCTTCGAAGTTCGAGAGGATAGAATGCAAAAGTATTTGGACAAGCGGCAGGTAACTTTGCACCGTTTCAAGGAATGGACTTTACAGCATGTACCTCGAGAACAAAGTAGTGAGGTCGATGCACTTACAAATTTGGGGTCATCGGTCGAGGAAGACGAGATCAGCTCGGGGACTTTCGTTCAACTCTCGAGATTTGTAATCGAGATAGGTCATGCCGAGATAAACTCTACAAGCTTAACTTGGGATTGGAGGAATAAATATATTGAATACTTGAAGAACGGAAAGCTCCCATCGAACCCTAAAGAGTCGAGGGCCCTACGAACCAAAGCTGCTCGATTCACATTGGCTGAAGATGGAACATTATACAGAAGGACATTCGATGGACCATTGGCAGTATGTTTAGGACTAGGAGACACCGATTATGTTTTACGAGGGTCCATGAAGGCACTTGTGGGAACCATTCCGGTGCCGAATCACTGATTCAAAAAATTGTTAGAGCGGGATACTACCGGGGTAGCATGGAAAAAGACACTAAGGAGTTGTTCGAAAATGTGATAAATGTCAAAGATTTGCACAGATGATCCATCAGCCCGGAGAACAACTTCATTCAGTACTATCCTCGTGGCCATTCATGAAATGAGGGATGGATATCATCGGCCCTCTGCCATCGTCCCCAGGTAAAGCAAAGTTTATTTTATTTATGACTGACTATTTTTCTAAATAGGTTGAAGCACAGGTGTTCGAGAACGTGAGAGAGAAAGAGGTTATAGACTTCATCTGGGATCACATCGTATGTCGATTAGGGATACCTGTCGAAATAGTGTGTGACATTGGAAAACAATTTATCGGCAACAAAGTAACAAAATTCCTCGAAGACCACAAAATAAAAAGGATATTGTCAATGCCGTATCATCCTAGTGGGAACGGACAGGCCAAATCGACGAACAAGACTATCATTCAAAACCTAAAGAAAAGGTTGAACGACGCTAAGGGGAAGTGGAGAGAAATTCTACCCAAAGTCCTTTGAGCATATCGAACAACATTAAAAGTCCAGTACAGGGGCAACCCCGTTCTCCTTAGTATATGGCACCGAAGCCTTGATTCCAGTCGAAGTCGGGGAACCTAGTGCCAGGTTTCGATACACAACAGAAGAATCAAATCACGAGGCTACGAATACTAGCCTCGAATTATTGGATGAAAAACGAGAAGCCACACTCGTTCGAATGCCTGCACAATAGCAACGAATCGAAAGATAGTACAATAGGAGAACCAACTTTCACCACTTCAGACTCGGGGACTTAGTCTTGAGGAAGGTCACAATGAACACTCGAGATCCTAATGAAGGGAAGCTCGGCCCAAATTGGGAAGGACCCTACCAAGCCCTCGACATCGTCGGAAAGGGATCTTATAAGCTCAACACGATGGACGGTGAACAACTACCAAATAATTGGAACATATCACTTCTTAAATGGTATTATTTCTAAGACATCGAGACCTCAGGTTTTAAGCATGCGTTGCACTCTTTTTCCCTTAGATCGATTTTTGTACCAAATGGGTTTTCCGGCGAGGTTTTTAACGAGGAAACAATTATGTGCTACTTGAGGAAAATTCAACAGTATCCAAGGCTTCTTACAATCAACCTCGAATACTGGGGGACATCACCCTCGGATGTTATATTTTCGAGAAAAGTAGTTTATGTCGAAGGGTCTCGACAGGGAAACTTTGTATTGGTCCAAATGGTCAAATGAACCCTGTCCATATAGATTAGACGAGACCCGATGGCAAAACATGTACGCATGTATAAATTATTCAAAGAAGCATTCTTTTTATATCAAACGTCTTGTGTCTCAAAGAAAATTTTCTACTATACGAGCTCCATACTTATGATTTTATGAGAAATGGCTCAAGGGCGAAGCGCAAATATGCCTCGAACACCCGGGGATTGTCGTCGACGATCGACATATTCTAGTTATCTAAACTCAAATTCATAAGACCTCAAAGAGGCACCCCTCGATCTATAGGCCAAGGCCATCATTCTCGGGGACTAACACTTCGAACAAGTTCAAAGTGTTATTGGGGAATAAGCCCAAGAGGCATACCCAGAGGCTACGGCCAAATTAATGTGGCTCGGAGATGTCCGAATCCTGCCATAAAAATACGCCTTCAAATTCTTTGAAAAATCGATTAAAAAAGGCTACCCTTGGCAAATAATCAAAAGGGATTCGATAAAATCAGCCCTCGAAAAACCTTAAAGGTATCAAATTATCTTAACACAAACGTGCTAAGGCACAAAAAGCAGAGGGGTTTCAATCGACATCGAACCCTAAAAAAACCCAATGGGTAAAAACATACATGCTAAGGCATAAAGGAATTTTTACTAAGTATTTTAAGCCGAAAGAGGGAATAATAGCCATCTTTTAGAGGCCATATTGGCTCAATCTAAAGAGCCTAAGGGCCAATACACTTAGAGTTCGAGATCTTGTTCTCTCTCCATCCTAACCTAAGGGTTCGACTATTCCGAGCCTAAATAAAAACTGACTTGACTATGGCTCGGGGACTCATCATTATCCGACACAAACCCTAAAGGGTTTATGCCTCAAGTTCGAACCTTATTCAAACTCGATTGTGGTGACTTCGAGGAAGCCATCCAAAACCAAAATCTCGAACGCACCGTTCAAAGCATAACATTGTGCTAATGTTTTACAAGGCACAAAACATGTTTGAAGATAAAAGTTGAGAAGGCATTCAAAAGAAAATTTCCTTTATACATTGATGAAGAAGGATATGTACAAGAGACCGACAGAGGTCTAGAAAAAAGAAAAAGAAACAGTCACTCTTCATAGCCTCGAGATGGCTCGCCGTTATCGAGCAAATGTATCTCGACACGTGTTCACATCGTCCAGGGATCGATGGAGGGTTCTCGACTTTGAAGTCGGATTTTAAGATACAAGGGCCGGGAACATACTCGTGAGGGAGCGGTTCCACCGGCGTTTTATCACCGGCCGACCGGGAAGAAGAGGAAGAAGCCTTCTCCTTTTGTGGGACGGTCTTGGAGGTTTTCGCCATTTATTCAGGTGGAAGGAAGCAGAAAAAGGTGGAGTTTGGTATTTTTTGAACTAACGAATTGACTCAACGTGTGGTGAAAGAGAAGAGATGGAGAAAGGAAGAGACTTAGAAAACTTGGTAAAGGTGGAAGTAAAGTTTTGATTCAACCAAAGAGCCTGTATTTATAGATTCACGGCGACGGTTCGGTGGCGCTAGTGGCCGACCACCCACTGACAGGCATTAATGATTCGGGGAATTGTACCGACGGGACGTTTTGGTCACGACCCGGATTTCCCACCCTCGGGAGTCCTAATGGCGCCTACTCATGGAAGCTAGGCAAGCCAAATATTATAAAATCATTACCTTCATTTTATTAAACATGTTCAACAATTTAAAATAATAAGTGATTAAGCAGCGGAATAAATTAATTAACCAGAAATGCGGAAGACGAAAAACTTGATAATTCAACCAAACACTGCTACATCATCTGAAGTACAATACTACCCAGAATTTGGTGTCACAAGTCACGGACTATCTAAGAATACTACAAACAAGGTCTGAATAGAATTACACAAATCTGTCTCTGAATGAGTAAAAATAGAAAGGGAGATGATAGGAGGAGACGCCAAGGCCTGCGGACGTCTGCAGGACTACCTCGGGTCGCCTGAATGGACTGAAGACAGCACCCTCACTGCGGTCCAAACGCTCCGGTATCAGTATCTGCACACAGTGCAGAGTGTAGTATCAGCACAACCGACCCCATGTGCTGGTAAGTGCCTAGCCTAACCTCGGCGAAGTAGTGACGAGGCTAGGACCAGACTACCAAATAAACCCATGCAGTTAAATCATATACAGCGGAAAATAAAAGCAGATAATTACAGCTAAAGTTGGGCGGGGGAAACATGATGCGGGGAGAACAGGTAACAACAGAATAACAGTAGAAAATTATGAAGAACGCCATAAATCAAATACCAGCAAATGATAAGGAAATAAGAAACAAGTACACATGTAATACCATTGCAGGCGTGCAACCCGATCCCATTTCATATAATACCATTGCAGGCGTGCAACCCGATCCCATTTCATATAGTACCGTTGCAGGCGTGCAACCCGCTCCCATTTCATATATTACCGTTGGAGGCGTGCAACCCGCTCCCATTTCATATATTACCGTTGCAGGCGTGCAACCCGCTCCCATTTCATATATTACCGTTGCAGGCGTGCAACCCGCTCCCAATTCATATATATTACCGTTGCAGGCGTGCAACCTGCTCCCATTTCATATATTACCGTTGCAGGCGTGCAACCCGCTCCCATTTCATATATATTACCGTTCCGCTCCCATTTTATATATTACCGTTGCAGGCGTGCTACCCGCTCCCATTTCAGTTATCAATACCAATCATAGAAGAATCCCGACAAGGGAACAATAATATAACAACAACATCCCGGCATGGGAACAATGATATAACAACAACATCCCGGCAAGGGAAAATAAATATAACAACAACATACCGGCAAGGGAACGCCATAAGTCAAATACCAGCAAAAGATAAGGAAATAAGAAACAAGTACACCTGTAATACCGTTGCAAGCGTGCAACCCGATCCCATTTCATATAATACCGTTGCAAGCGTGCAACCCGCTCCCATTTCATATAGCACAGTTGCTGGCATGCAACCCGCTCCCATTTCATATATTACCGTTGCAGGTGTGCAACCCGCTCCCATTTCATATATTACCGTTGCAGGCGTGCAACCCGCTTCCATTTCATACATTACCGTTGCAGGTGTGCAACCCGCTCCCTTTTCATATATATTACCGTTGCAGGCGTGCAACCCGCTCCCATTTCATATATTACCGTTGCAGGCGTGCAACCCGCTCCCATTTCATACATTACCGTTGCAGGCGTGCAACCCGCTCCCTTTGCATATATATTACCGTTGCAGGCGTGCAACCTGCCCCCATTTTATATATTACCGTTGCAGGCGTGCAACCCGCTCCCATTTCATATATTACCGTTGCAGGCATGCAACCCGCTCCCATTTTATATATATTACCGTTGCAGGCGTGCAAAGCGCTCCCATTTCATATATTACCGTTGCAGGCGTGCAACCCGCTCCCATTTCAGTTATCAATATCAATCATAAAAGAATCCCGGCAAGGGAACAATAATATAACAACAACATCCCGGCAAGGGAAGAATGATATAACAACAACATCCCGGCAAGGGAACAATAATATAACATCAACATACCGGCAAGGGAACAATAATATAACAACATCACGGCAAAGGAACAATAATATCACAACAACATCCCGGCAAGGGAACAATAATGATAATCCTCATATGAAATACGAATAAACCTCAGCGGAGTCACAACAATTACAATACAAGACTCACGGGCATGCTTGACACCGACGTATAGATACTCGTCACCATGCCTATACGTCGTACTCCACAATTAACACATAGAAAATAAGACACAACTCCTAATCCCTCAAGCTAAGGTTAGACCAAACACTTACCTCAAACTTCCACGGTCAACTCAAGCCTCAAACACCGCCTTTCCTTTAGAATTCGCCTCCAAATAACTCGTATCTAGTCCAAATTAATTTAACAACATCAATAAATGCTAATTCAATCCCAATGCTAAATTATAGGTTTTCTATCATTTTCCCCAAAAAGTCAAAAATCGACCCCGGGTCCGCTTGGTCAAAACACAAGGTTCGGACCAAAACCCGATCATCCATTCACCCGCGAGCCCGAATATATAATTAGTTTCGGAATCCGACCCCAAAACGAGGTCTAAATTCCAATTATTCAAAAAGCCCTAACTCTACCCAAATCCCTAATTTTCTACCCTTAAGAACATGATTTAGGCATAGAAATCTAATGGGTGTTAATGGAAATTGAAGAAAACAAGTCTAAGAACACATACCTATGGTTTTGTGGTGAAATCCCTCTTCAAAAATCGCCCAAGTTCGAGTTTATGTGAAAAAGTTATGAAGTTTTGAAGAAATCCCGTTTTGCTACTGTTTTAAAATAACTGGACAGGGAAGCTATGCGTTCGCACACGATTGGATGCGTTCGCATAGAACAAATGGTGACCCCCCAGAATTAACTCTATGCTATCGCGGACGTACCTATGCGATCACATAGAACAAATGGTGACCCCAAAATTAAACTCTATGCTATGGCGGACTTACCTATGCAATCGCATAGAACAAATGATGACCCCCAGAATTAACTCTATGCGATAGCGGACCTTCCTATGTGATCGCATGGCACAAAATAGGGCCCACGGAGTCTACACTATGCGATCGCGAACCTTCCTATGCGATCACATAGCACAAAAACCTGGACACCAGCAAACAGCAAGAACACCAGATTTTCTAAGTCCAAAAATACTCTGACGCCTATCCGAAACTAACCCGAGCCCTCGGGGCTCTAAATCAAACATGCACGCAAGTCTAAAAACATCATACGGACTTGCTCGTGCGATCAAATCATCAAAATAACATCTTAAACAACGAATTTAGCATAGAAATCTAAGAAAAATCTCAAAACTTTCAAAGTATCAAATTGCACAACTACGGTTCCGAATCACATCAAACGACTTCCATTTCTTACCGAATTTCACACACGCATCTTAAATGTCATATTGAACGTGTACCGGGCTCCGAAACCAAAATACGGGCCCGATACCATAAATTTCAAATATAATCAAATTTCCACAAACTCTTATATATTCAGTAAAACAATTTCTTTCAAAAATTCATTTCTCGGGCTTCGGACCTCGGAATTCGATTCCGGGCATACGCCCAAGTCCCATATTTTCCTACGGACCCTCCGGGACCGTCAAATCACAGGTCCGGATTCGTTTACCCAAAATGTTGACCGAAGTCAACTTAACTTTAATTTTAAAGGCCAAATTAACATTTTCATCACATTTCCACATAAAACTATCCCGGATGTACGCCCGGACCACGTACGCAAATCGAGGTAACAAAAAAGGAGGCTTCTAAGGCCTCAAAATACAGAATTTACTCGTAAATCAAGTGATGACCTTTTGGGTCATCACATCCTCCACCTCTAAAATAATCATTCGTCCTCGAACGGACATAAGAAGGAAGTACCTGAGTCGGAGAAAAGATGGGGATAACGGCTCCGCATATCGAACTCGGACTCTCAGGTCGATGCCTCAGCAGGCTGACCTCTCCACTAAACATGAACAGAAGGGAAACTCTTCGATCTCAACTGATGAACCTACCGGTCAGAATAGCTACCGGCTCCTCCTCATAGGACAAGTCCTTGTCCAACTGGACAGTGCTGTAATCTAACACGTGGGAAGGATCGACGTGATACTTCCGAAGCATGGACACATGAAACACTAGATGTATGGCTGATAAACTCGGTGGCAACGCAAGTCTGTAAGCCACCTCTCCCACTCGATCGAGAATCTCAAACGGGCCAATGAACCTGGGGCTAAGCTTGACCCTCTTCCCAAACCTCATCATGCCCTTCATAGGCGACACCCGTAGCAATACCCGCTTACCGACCATGAATGCCAAATCACGAACCTTACGGTCGCCATAACTCTTTTGCCTGGATTGAGCTGAACGAAGCCTATCCTGAATGATCCTGACCTTGTCCACGGCATCCTGTACTAGATCCATACCTAACAACCGAGCCTCTCCTAGCTCAAACCATCCAACCGGCGACCGACACCACCTAACATACAAAGCCTCATAAGGAGCCATTTGGATGCTCGACTGGTAACTGTTGTTGTAGGCAAACTCCGCTAAAGGCAAAAACTGATCCCATGACCCTCCAAAGTCAATGACACAGGCTCGGAGCATATCCTCCAAAATCTGAATAGTACGCTCAGACTGACCGTCCATCTAAGGATGAAATGATGTGCTCAACTCGACCCATGTGCCCAACTCTCGCTGAACTACTCTCCAGAAATGTGAGGTAAACTGCGTACCTCGATCAGAAATGATAGACACGGGCACACCATGAAGACGAACAATCTCCCGGATATAGATCTCAGCTAACCTCTCGGAAGAATAGGAGACTGCCACAGGAATGAAATGCGCTGACTTAGGAAGCCTATCAACAATAACCCACACTGCATCAAACTTCTTCTGAGTCCGTGGGAGTCCAACAACAAAGTCCATAGTGATACGCTCCCACTTCCACTCGGGAAGCTCAATCCTCTGAAACAAACCACCAGGTCTCTGATGCTCGTACTTTACCTGCTGAGAATTCAAACACAGCGCCACATACGCAATAATATCCTTCCTCATCCTCCTCCACCAATAGTGCTGCCGCAAATCCTGATACATCTTAGCGGGCCCCGGATGAATAGAGTACCGGGAACTATGGGCCTCCTCTAGAATCAACTCCCGAAGTCCATCCACATTAGGCACACAAATACGACCCTGCATCCTCAAAACTCCACCATCTCCTAATGTAACCTGCTTGGCACCACCGTGTTGCACCGTCTCTAAGGACACATAAATGAGGATCCTCATACTGCCGATCTCGGATACGCTCCAATAAAGAAGAACGAGCGACTGTGCAAGCTAATACACGGCTGGGCTCCGAAACATCCAACCTCACGAACTGATTGGCCAAAGCCTGAGCATCCAAAGCAAGCGGCCTCTCACCGACCGGAATATACGCAAGACTGCCCATACTGGCTGACTTCCTACTCAAAGCATCGACCACCACATTGGCCTTCCTCGGATGATATAAGATGGTGATATCATAGTCTTTCAATAGCTCCAACTACCTCCTCTGCCTCAAATTTAACTCTTTCTACTTGAACAAGTATTGCAAACTCTTGTGATCCGTGAACACCTCACATGACACGCCATATAAATAGTGCCTCCAAATCATCAGCACGTGAACAATGACTGCTAACTCCAAATCATGGACTGGATAATTCTTCTCATGAATCTTCAACTAACGCGAAGCACAAGCAATGACCTTGCCATCCTTCATCAACATCGCACCAAGTCCAATACGAGATGCACCACAATAAACTGTATATGGCCCTTAACCTGTGGGCAAAACCAATACCGGGGACGTCGTCAAAGTTGTCTTGAGCTTCTGAAAGCTCACCTTACACTCGTCCGACCACCTGAACTGGGCACCCTTCTGGGTCAACCTGGTCATCGGGGCTACAATAGATGAAAACCCCTCCACAAACCGACGATAATAGCCTGCCAAACCCAAAAAACTCAGGATCTCTGTAGATGATGCGGGTGTAAGCCAGTCCTTGACTACCTCTATCTTCTTTGGATCTACCTGAATACCCTCTGCTGAAACCACATGACCCAGAATAGCAACTGGACCCAACCAAAACTCGCACTTCGTAAACTTAGCATACAACTGACTATCTCTCAAAGTCTGAAGAATAACTCTTAGATGCTGCTCATGCTCCTCTCGGCTGCGGGAATAAATCAAAATATTATCAATGAAGACTATCACGAACGAATCCAAGTAAGGCCTGAACACTCGGTTCATCAAATCCATGAAAGCTGCTGGGGAATTTGTCAACCCGAATGACATCACCAAGAACTCATAATGCCCGTACCGAGTGCGGAAAGTTGTCTTAGGGACATCGGATGCCCTAATCCTCAATTGATGGTAGCAGATCTCTAGTCAATCTTAGAAAACACTTGGGCACCCTGAAGCTGGTCAAACAAATCATCAATCCGCGGCAGTGGGTACTTATTCTTGATTGTAACCTTGTTCAACTGCCGGTAATCTGTACACATCCTCATAGATCTGTCCTTCTTCTAAACAAACAACACCGGCGCACCTCAAGGCGAGACACTAGGTCTAATGAAGCCTTTATCAAGCAAGTCTTGCAACTGTTCCTTCAACTCTTTTAACTCAGGCGGGGCCATACGATACGGCGGAATAGAAATGGGCTAAGTGCCCGGAGCCAAATCAATGCAGAAGTCAATATCCCTATCGGGTGGCATACCTGGCAGGTGTGAAGGAAATACCTCAGGAAACTCACGAACAACAAGCACAGAATCCATAGAAGGAACCTCAGCACTATAATCACGAACATATGCCAAATAGGCCAAACAACCCTTCTCGACCATACGCCGAGCCTTCATATATGAGATAACACTACGGGAAGAATGACCAGGAGTCCCTCTCCACTCTAAACGAGGAATACCCGGCAAGGCTAAGGTCAGAGTCTTGGCATGACAGTACAAGATCGTGTGGTAAGGTGATAACTAGTCCATCCCCAATATAACATCAAAATCAACCATATCCAGAAGTAACAAATCTACACGAGTCTCAAGACCCCCAACCACGACTATACATTATCGATGGACACGATCTACCACAATAGAATCACCCACCGGTGTAGACACATATACAGGAGCACTCAATGAATCACTAGGCATGATCAAATACAGTGCAAAATAAGATGACACATAGGAGTATGTAGACCCTGGATCAAATAGCACTGAAGCATCCCTACTAGAAACAGAACAACACATGTGATAACTGCATTGGAAGCCTCAGCCTCAGGCTTGGTTGGAAGAGCATAACACCGGGGATGGGCCCCACCACTCTGAACTATATCTCTGGGACGGCCTGCTGCTGGCTGACCTCCACCTCTAGCGACCTGAGCTCCACCTCTAATACCTCTACCTCCACCTCTACCTCTACCTCTAGCTGGCTGAGCGGGCGGTGGAACACTCGGTGCCGGAACCATGGCACGGGAACGCTGGTGCTGAGAACCGCTCGGTGCTCGAGGGAAAAATCTAGCAATATGCCTCGTGACGCCACAAGTAAAACAAGCTCTCGGCTGCTCGGGCTGACGACCCTGAAAACTCTGAAGCAGAGGTGCACTGATAGGAGCTGGTGATGCACTGTAGGACTGCTGATCGGAATACTGCATGTTAGAACCACGGCCACCTGGGGCACTGTGAGAAGCCTGAAGTGCTGACTGAAAAGGCCTAGGAGGATGGCCTCTACCAAAAGAATCCCTGCATCCAGACGAGGCACCACTGAATCTGCCTGAATGAGAGGCCTCTTGTCAGACCCCTGACACCTGCCTGTGATAGAACCATCTCAACCCTCCTGGCCACATTGGCCGCATCCTAAAAGGAAATCTCACTCCCCGTCTCCTTAGCCATCTGAAGTCGAATGGGCTGAATGAGTCCCTCAATGAACCTCCTCACTCTCTCTCTCTTAGTGGGAATTATAAGAATAGCATGACGGGCCAAATCAATAAATCTGGTCTCGTACTGAGTAACATTCATAGGACCCTGCTGGAGACGCTCAAATCTGCCTCCGATAGATCTCTCTGAGTGATAGGATGAAACTTCTCCAGAAATAGCTGAGAAAACTGATCCCAAGCCAAAGCTGGTGACCCAACTGGTCTAGCCCAAACAATAATCTCTCCACCAAGTCTTGGCAGATCCAGATAAGCGAAAAGAAGCAAAGTCGACCCCATTGGTCTCCACTATCCCCATGTTCCTGAGAACCTCATGACAGCTATCCAAATAATCCTAGGGATCCTCAAAAGATGCACCGCTGAAAGTGGTAGCGAAGAGCTTAGTGAACCCGTCCAACCTTCACAAGGCATCTGAAGATGTAGTTGATCCATCACCGGTCTGAGCTGCCGCTCGGCTGAAGAAGCGGTACGTGACCTCGCCATTCGCGGAAGAACAGAGTAGTAATTCAATTAGCATTGAGAAACCAAATCCGCACGACAGGAAAGAATAGATGTGAAGTTTTTCCAAACTCTGTAGCCTTTGGGGGATAAATACAGAAGTCTCCGTACCGATCCCTCAGATTCTACTAAGCTTGTCCGTGAACTGTGAGACCTATCTAACCTAGAGCTCTAATACCAACTTGTCACGACCCGTATTTCCCACCCTCGGGAGTCGTGATGGCGCCTACTCGTGGAAGCTAGACAAGCCAAATATTATAAAGTCATCACCTTCCTTTTATTAAACATCTTCAACAATTTGAAATAATAAGTGACTAAGCAGCGGAATAAATTAAATAACCAAAAATGCGGAAGACGAAAAACTTAATAATTCAACCAAACATTGCAACATAATCTGAAGTACAATACTACCCAGAATTTGGTGTCACAAGTCACGGACTATCTAAGAATACTACAAACAAGGTCTGAATAGAATTACACAAATCTGTCTCTGAATGAGTAAAAACAGAAAGGGAGATGATAGGAGGAGACGCCAAGGCCTGCGGACGTCTGCAGGACTACCTCGGGTCGCCTGAATGGACTGAAGACAGCACCCTTACTGCGGTCCAAACGCTCCGGTATCAGTATCTGCACACAGTGCAGAGTGTAGTATCAGCACAACCGACCCCATGTGCTGGTAAGTGCCTAGCCTAACCTCGGCGAAGTAGTGACGAGGGTAGGACCAGACTACCAAATAAACCTGTGCAGTTAAATCATATACAACGGAAAATAAAAGCAGATAATTACAACTAAAGTTGAGCGGGGGGAACATGATGCGGGGAGTAACAGGTAACAACAGAATAACAGTAGAAAATTGTAAAGAACGCCATAAATCAAATACCAGCAAATCATAAGGAAATAAGAAACAAGTACACATGTAATACCGTTGCAGGCGTGCAACCCGATCCCATTTCATATAATACCGTTGCAGGCGTGCAACCCGCTCCCATTTCATATAGTACCGTTACAGGCGTGCAACCCGCTCCCATTTCATATATTACCGTTGGAGGCGTGCAACCCGCTCCCATTTCATATATTACCGTTGCAGGCGTGCAACCCGCTCCCATTTCATATATTACCGTTGCAGGCGTGCAACCGCTCCCAATTCATATATTACCGTTGTAGGTGTGCAACCTGCTCCCATTTCATATATTACCGTTGCAGGCGTGCAACCCGCTCCCATTTCATATATTGCCGTTGCAGGCGTGCAACCCGCTCCTATTTCATATATTACCGTTGCAGGCGTGCAACCCGCTCCCATTTCATATATATTACCATTGCAGGCGTGCAACCCGCTCCCATTTCAGTTATCAATACCAATCATAGAAGAATCCCGGCAAGGGAACAATAATATAACAACAACATTCCGGCATGGGAACAATGATATAACAACAACATCCCGGCATGGGAAAATAAATATAACAACAACATACCGGCAAGGGAACAATAATATACCAACATCATGGAAAATGAACAATAATATCACAACAATATCCCGACAAGGGAACAATAATGATAATCCTCATATGAAACACGAATAAACCTCAGCGGAGTCACAACAATTACAATACAAGACTCACGGGCATGCTTGACACCGACGTATAGATACTCGTCATCATGCCTATACGTCGTACTCCACAATTAACACATAGCAAATAAGACACAACTCCTAATCCCTCAAGCTAAGGTTAGACAAAACACTCACCTCAAACTTCCACAGCCAACTCAAGCCTCAAACACCGCTTTTCCTTTAGAATTCGCCTCCAAATAACTCGTATCTAGTCCAAATTAATTTAACAACATCAATAAATGCTAAATAATTCAATACCAATGCTAAATTATAGGTTTTCTATCATTTTCCCCAAAAAGTCAAAAATCGACCCCGGACCTGCTTGGTCAAAACACAAGGTTCGGACCAAAACCCGATCACCCATTCATCCACGAGCCCGAATATGTAATTGGTTTCGGAATCCGACCCCAAAACGAGGTCATAAATTCCAATTATTTAAAAAGCCCTAACTCTACCCGAATCCCCAATTTTCTACCCTTAAGAACATGATTTAGGCCTAGAAATCTAATGGGTGTTAATGGAAATTGAAGAAAACAAGTCTAAGAACACATACTTATGGTTTTGTGGTGAAATCCCTCTTCAAAAATCGCCTAAGTTCGAGTTTAAGTGAAAAAGTTATGAAGTTTTGAAGCAATCCCGTTTTGCTACTGTATTAAAATAACTGGACAGGGAACCTATGCGTTCGCACACGATTGGATGCGATCGCATAGAACAAATGGTGACCCCCCAGAATTAACTCTATGCTATCGCGGACGTACCTATGCGATCGCATAGAACAAATGATGACCCCCTGAATTGACTCTATGCGATAGCGGACCTTCCTATGTGATCGCATAGCAAAAAATAGGGCCCCCTGAGTCTACACTATGCGATCGCGAACCTTCCTATGTGATCGCATAGCACAAAAACTTGGACACCAGCAAACAGCAAGAACACCAGATTATAAGTCCAAAAACACTCTGACGCCTATCCGAAACTCACCCAAGCCCTCGGGGCTCTATACCAAACATGCACGCAAGTCTAAAAATATCATACGGACTTGCTCGTGCGATCAAATCGTCAAAATAACATATTAAACAACGAATTTAGCATAGAAATCTAAGAAAAATCTCAAAACTTTCAAAGTATCAAATTTCACAACTACGGGTCCGAATCACATCAAACGACTTCCGTTTCTTACCAAATTTCACAGACGCATCTTAAATGTCATATTGAACGTGTACCGGGCTCCGGAAAAAAAATACGGGCCCGATACCATAAATTTCAAATATAATCAAATTTCCAAAAACTCTTATATTTTCAGTAAAACAATTTCTTTCAAAAATTCATTTCTCGGGCTTCGGACCTCGGAATTCGATTCCGGGCATTCGCCAAAGTCCCATATTTTCCTAAGGACCCTCCGGGACCGTCAAATCACAGATCCGGGTCTGTTTACCCAAAATGTTGACCGAAATCAACTTAAATTCAATTTTAAAGGTCAAATTAACATTTTCATCACATTTCCACATAAAAGCGTTCCGTATGTACGCCCGGACCGCGCACGCAAATCGAGGAGAGGAAAAAGGAGGCTTCTAAGGCCTTGGAACACAGAATTTACTCGTAAATCAAGTGACAACCTTTTGGGTCATCACATCCTCCACCTCTAAAACAACCGTTCGTCCTTGAACGCACATAAGAAGGAAGTACCTGAGTCGGAGAAAAGATGGGGATAACGGCTCCGCATATTGGACTCGGACTCCCAGGTCGATGCCTCAGCAGGCTGACCTCTCCACTGAACACGAACAGAAGGGAAACTCTTCGATCTCAACTGACGAACCTGCCGGTCAGAATAGCTACCGGCTCCTCCTCATAGGACAAGTCCTTGTCCAACTGGACATTGCTGTAATCTAACACGTGGGAAGGATCGACGTGATACTTCCGAAGCATGGACACATAAAACACTGGATGTACGGCTGATAAACTCGGCGGCAACGCAAGTCTGTAAGCCACCTCTCCCACTCGATCGAGAATCTCAAACGGGCTAATGAACCTGGGGCTAAGCTTACCCCTCTTCCCAAATCTCATCACGCCCTTCATAGGCGACACCCGCAGCAATACCCGTTCACCGACCATGAATGCCAAATCACGAACCTTACGGTCGGCATAACTCTTTTGCCTGGATTGAGCTGAACGAAGCCTATCTTCAATGATCCTGACCTTGTCCAAGGCATCCTGTACTAGATCCGTACCTAACAACCGAGCCTCTCGTGGCTCAAACCATCCAACCGGCGACCGACACCACCTACCATACAAAGCCACATAAGGATGAAATGCTGTGCTCAACTCGACCCATGTGCCCAACTCTCGCTGAACTACTCTCCAGTAATGTAAGGTAAACTGCGTACCTCGATCAGAAATGATAGACACGGGCACACCATGAAGACAAACAATCTCCCAGATATAGATCTCAGCTAACCTCTTGGAAGAGTAGGAGACTGCCACAGGAATGAAATGCGCTGACTTAGTCAGCCTATCAACAATAACCCACACTGCATCAAACTTCTTCTGAGTCCGTGGGAGTCCGACAACAAAGTCCCTAATGATACGCTCCCACTTCCACTCGGGAAGCTCAATCCTCTGAAACAAACCACCAAGTCTCTGATGCTCGTACTTTACCTGCTGACAATTCAAACATCGCACCACATACGCAACAATATCCTTCTCCATCCTCCTCTACCAATAGTGCTTCCGCAAATTCTGATACATCTTAGCGGCGCCCGGATGAATAGAGTACCGGGAACTATGGGCCTCCTCTAGAATCAACTCCCGAAGTCCATCCACATTAGGCACACAAATACGACCCTGCATCTTCAAAACTCCCTAATGTAACCTACTTGGCACCACCGTGCTGCACCATCTCTAAGGACACACAAATGAGGATCCTCATACTGCCGATCTCGGATACGCTCCAATAAAGAAGAACACGCGACTGTGCAAGCTAATACACGGCTGGGCTCCGAAACATCCAACCTCACGAACTGATTGGCCAAAGCCTGAACATCCAAAGCAAGTGGCCTCTCACCGACCGGAATATACGCAAGACTGCCCATACTGGCTAACTTCCTATTCAAAGCATCGACCACCATATTGGCCTTCCCCGGATGATATAAGATGGTGATATCATAGTCTTTCAATAGCTCCAACTACCTCCTCTACCTCAAATTTAACTCCTTCTGCTTGAACAAGTATTGCAAACTCTTGTGATCCATGAACATCTCACATGACACGCCATATAAATAGTGCCTCCAAATCTTCAGCGCGTGAACAATGACTGCTAACTCCAAATCATGGACTGGATAATTCTTCTCATGAATCTTCAACTGACGCGAAGCACAAGCAATGACCTTGCCATCCTGCATCAACACCGCACCAAGTCCAATACGAGATGCATCACAATAAACTATATATGGCCCTAAACCTGTGGGTAAAACCAACACCGGCACCGTCGTCGAAGCTTTCTTGAGCTTCTGAAAGTTCACCTCACACTCGTCCGACCACCTGAACTAGGCACCCTTCTGGGTCAACCTGGTCATCGGGGTTGCAATAGATGAAAACCCCTCCACAAACCGATGATAATAGCCTGCCAAACCCAAGAAACTCTGGATCTCTATAGCTGATGCGGGTCTAAGCCAGTCCTTGACTGCCTCTATCTTCTTTGGATCTACCTGAATACCCTCTGCTGAAACCACATGACCCAAAAAAGCAACTGACCCCAACAAAAACTCGCACTTCGAAAACTTAGCATACAACTGACTATCTCACAAAGTATGAAGAACAACTCTCAGATGGTGCTCACGCACCTCCCAGCTGCGGGAATAAATCAAAATATCATCAATGAAGACTATCACGAACGAATCCAAGTAAGGCCTGAACACTCGGTTCATCAAATCCATGAAAGCTGCTGGGGAATTTGTCAACCCGAATGACATCACCAAGAACTCATAATGCCCGTACCGAGTGCGGAAAGTTTTCTTAGGGACATCGGATCCCCTAATCCTCAACTGATGGTAGCCAGATCTCGAGTCAATCTTAGAAAACACTTGGGTAAGAAAGTGAAATCTGCCTAAGAAAGTGAAATTACTTACCCAAGATATTATGGTGAGGAAATGCTTCAAAAATCGCCTAAGAGCTTTGGAGAAGAAGAGGTTTATGAAGTTTTATGAAAATCCCGTAAGTGTTGTGTTTTTGAGACATAAAAATAACTGGGGAAAATAGCCCTTCGCGTTCGCGACAGGCTCATCGCGTGCGCGATGAGTCAGGCCTGAAGACCTTCGCGTTCGCGACATCGGGCTCGCGTTCGCGGAGAGTAAACTCCTCGAGCCCTCGCGTTCGCGTCCAAAGGGTCGCGTTCACGTTGAACAAATGAGAACTCCCTCCACAGGCCCATTGCCTTACGCGTTCGCGAGTACCTGGACGCGTTCGCGAAGGGTACTCCCCCCTCAGCCTCGCGTTCGCGTCTCAGGCTTCGCGTTCGCGAAGAAGAAAACTGGCACTTGGGATTTTTTCCCTTACGCGTTCGCGAGTTGGACCACGCGATCGCGAAGAACAAATTCCCTGTGCACTGAACAACAAAATCTGCAACATTTCTTAAGTTCAAAAACCTTCTGAAACACACCCGAGCCCTCGGGGCTCCTAACCAAACATACACACTAACTCAATGACATCATACGAACTTATCCGTGCGATCAAATCGCCAAAATAACCTCAATAACAACGAATTAAACCTCAAAATCAAAGAATATTTCTCAAACTTCATAAAACATCAACTTTTGCAATTTAGGTCCAAATCACGTCAAACGGCATCCGTTTTTCACCAAATTTCATAGAATCATCTTAAATCATATATAAGACCTGTACCGAGCGCCGAAACCAAAATACGTGCCCGATACCAACATGTTCTAATCAAATTTCATTTCAAATTCCTTTAAACAATTTCAGAAAACAATTTTCTTCAAAAATTCATTTCTCGAGCTTGGGACCTCGGAATTCGATTCCGGACATACGCCCAAGTCCCGTATTTTCCTACAGACCCTCCGGGACCGTCAAATCACGAGTCCGGGTCTGTTTACCCAAAACGTTGACCAAAGTCAAATTAATTCATTTATTAGCCAAATTTTATCATTTTTCATAGATTTTCATATTTAAGCTTTCCGGCTACGCGCCCGGACTGCGCATGCAAATCGAGGTGACTCTAAATGAGATTTTCAAGGCCTCAGAAATATAGGATTTAATTTAAAAGCAAGTGATGACCAATGACCTTTGGGTCTTCACATTCTCCACCTCTAAAATAATTGTTCGTCCTCGAACGGACATAAGAAGAAGTACCTAAGTCGGGAAAAAGATGAGGATAATGGCTCTGCATATCAGACTCGAACTCCCAGGTTGATGCCTCAGCAAGCTGACCTCTCCATTGAACACGAATAGAAGGAAAACTCTTCGACCTCAACTGACGAACCTGCCGGTCTAGAATAGCCACGGGCTCCTCCTCGTAAGACAATTCCTTGTCCAACTGGACAGTGCTGAAATCTAACACGTGGGATGGATCGCCGTGATACCTCCGAAGCATGGACACATGAAACACTGGATGCACAACTAATGAGCTCGATGGCAATGCAAGCCTATAAGCCACCTCTCCCACTCGATCAAGAATCTCAAACGGACCAATGTACCTAGGGCTAAGCTTGCCCTTCTTCCCAAATCTCATCACGCCCTTCATAGGCGACACTCGAAGCAATACCCGCTCACCGACCATGAAAGCCAAGTCTCGAACCTTGCGGTCGGCATAACTCTTTTGCCTGGATTGAGCTGAATGAAGTCTATCCTGAATGATCCTGACCTTGTCCAAAGCATCCTTGAACTAGATCCGTACCCAACAACCGAGCCTCCCCCGGCTCAAACCATCCAACCGGAGACCGACACCGCCTGTGAATACTCGATTGGTAGCTGTTGTTTTAGGCGAACTCCGCTAAAGGCAAAAACTGATCCCACGAGCCTCTAAAGTCAATAATACAAGCTCGGAGCATATCCTCCAAAATCTAAATAGTCTGCTCGGACTGCCCGTCCGTCTGGGGATGAAATGCTGTGCTCAACTCAACCCGTGTGCCCAACTCTCGCTGAACTGCTCTCTAGAAACGCGAGATAAACTACGTACCTCGGTCCGAAATGATAGACACGGGCACACCATGAAGGCGAACAATCTCCCGGATATAGATCTCAGCTAGCCTCTCAGAAGAATAGGTGACTGCCACAGGAATAAAATGTGCTGACTTGGTCAGCCTATCCACAATGACCCACACTGTATCGAACTTCTTCCGAGTCTGTGGGAATCCAGTAACGAAGTCCATAGTG
Organism: Nicotiana attenuata; assembly: GCF_001879085.1. NCBI lineage: Eukaryota > Viridiplantae > Streptophyta > Magnoliopsida > Solanales > Solanaceae > Nicotiana > Nicotiana attenuata. Next base: position 39,683,195 of record NC_031996.1, read on the forward strand.
ATCCGCTCCCACTTCTACTCGGGAATCTCAATCCTTTGAAATGAACCACCGGGCCTCTGATGCTCGTACTTGACCTGTTGACAATTCAAACATCGAGCCACATATGCAACAATATCTTCTTCATTCTCCGCCACCAATAATGCTGCCGCAGATCCTGATACATCTTCACGGTGCCCCAATGAATAGAGTACCGGGAGCTATGGGCCTCCTCTAAAATCAACTCTCGAAGACCATCTACATTGCGCACACAAACTCGGCCCTGCAATCTCAAAACTCCATCACCTATGGTAACCTGCTTGGCACCTCCGTGATGCACCGTGTCTCTAAGGACACACAAATGGGGATCATCAAACTGCCGATCTCAGATATGCTCCAATAATGAAGAACGAGAGACTGTGCAAGCTAACACACGGCTGGTCTCAGAAACATCCAACCTCACAAACCGATTGGCCAAAACCTGAACATCCAAAGCAAGCGGTCTCTCACCGACCGGAATGTAAGCTAAACTGTCCATACTGGCTGACTTCCTACTCAAAGCATCGGCCACCACATTGGCCTTTCCCGGATGATATAAGATGGTGATATCATAGTCCTTCAACAACTCCAACCACCTCATCTGCCTCAAATTCAACTCCTTTTGTTTGAATAAATACTGAAGACTCTTTTGATCCGTGAACACCTCACATGCCATGCCATACAGATAATGCCTCCAAATCTTCAACGCGTGAACAATGGCTGCCAACTCCAAATCATTAACCGGATAGTTCTTCTCATGAATCTTCAACTGCCACGAAGCATAGGCAATGACCTTGCCATCTTGCATCAACACTGCACCAAGTCCAATACGAGAAGCATCGCAATAAACTGTATAAGCCCTGATCCTGTGGGCAAAACCAATACCGGTGCCGTAGTCAAAGCTGTCTTGAGCTTCTGAAAGCTCGCCTCACACTCATTCGACCATCTGAACTGGGCACCCTTCTGGGTCAGCCTGGTCATCGGGGCTGCAATAGATGAAAACCCCTCCACGAACCGACGATAGTAGCCTGCCAATCCCAAGAAACTCCGAATTTCTGTAGTTGATGCAGGTCTAGGCCAGTTCTTGGCTGCCTCAATCTTCTTGATCAACCTGAATACCCTGTGCTGATACAACATGACCCAGAAATGCAACCGAACTCAACTAGAACTCGCACTTCAAGAACTTAGCATATAACTGACTATCCCTCGGAGTCTGAAGAACCACTCTAAGGTGCTGCTCGTGTTCCTCCTGGCTGCGGGAATATATCAATATATCATCAATGAAGACCATCACGAACGAATCCAAATAAGGCCTGAACACTCGGTTCATCAAATCCATGAAAGCTGCTGGGGCACTTGTCAACCCGAATGATATAACCAAGAACTCATAATGCCCGTACCGAGTGCGGAAAGCTGTCTTAGGGACATCAGATGCCCTAATCCTCAACTGATGGTAGCCAGATCTCAAGTCAATCTTTGAATATACCTTGGCAACCTGAAGCTGATCGAAAAATCATCAATCCTCGGCAGCAAATACTTATTCTTGATTGTAACCTTGTTTAATTGCCGGTAATCAATACACATTCTCATTGACCCATCCTTCTTCTTAACATACAACACCAGCGCACCCCAAAGCGAAACACTAGTCTAATGAAACCCTTATCAAGCAAGTCTTGCAAATGTTCCTTCAACTCTTTCAACTCAGGCGGGGCCATACGATACGGCAGGATATAAATGGGCTGAGTGCCCGGAGCCAAATTAATGCAAAAGTCAAGATCCCTGTCGGGCGGCATACCCGGCAGGTCTGAAGGGAATACCTCAGGAAACTCACGAACAACGGGCACAGAATCATTAGATGAAACCTCAGCACTAGAATCATGAACATAGGCCAAATAGGCCAAACACCCCTTCTCGACCATACGCAGAGCCTTCACATAAGAAATAACACTACGGGTAGAATGACCAGGAGTCCCTCTCCACTCTAAACGAGGCAAACCCGGTAAGGCTAAGGTCACAGTCTCGGCAGGACAGTTGTCGACGCCCCCTTTTTCCTCGCGGAATCGACAACTGATATGAATTGTGAACTAACTGAGACATACCAGTAGAGTAGCAAAAGAAGTGCAGAAGAAAGTAAAGTAAACACAGTCCACAGCAGCACAAGTATCAAAAGAGAGAGTTTTAAGTGAAATTGAATTGTGAACTCAGATGGTGTTCTGTGTTCGTATGTGTAGGAAAGTCCGTGAAAAGCCTCTGTAAAAACCCCCTTTTATAGTGTAGAAGACGAGTAAGAAAAAAGGTAAGAGAATAGTTTTGAAATCAATCACAAGTTGTTTCCCTTTGGTTAAGGGATTTGATTCAAACGGGCAAAATAAATAAGGAAAGGTTTCGTTTAAAAAATCTTTTCTAAAGCAGTGTAATAGGGACAAATACACAGCAGTTTATTTAAGGAAATAGTCTAGTAGCACACGGTTTGGGCAGAACAAGGAAAGACAATCAATCAACAGCCAGTAAAATCAGGGTTCGAATCTTAGTGTGAATGAATCCAACCAGAAAAGGTGAGAAGGGGTTTAATTTAAAGAAAATCAACAGTACAAAACCTTTTAAAAAGGAACTCGGAATCAATCACAAGCTGGCCAAAGGCCTTTTGAAAGAAGAGAATTTGTCATATAAAAGCATATAGACATGTGAGTCAAGAGAGAGTTGTCGTAAAACTAGCAAGAAATCAGAGTGACCAAGAAGGTTAGGTTCGTAGACTCAGAATGAGCCTGAAAGAGAGTCAAGGGTTCTGAATGGAACCCTAGACCAAACACAAACTCAAGCCTGCCAAAAACCCCAAATACTAGGGTTTCTGACTCGAATCAGATGCATAGACGAGAAAACAGCAAATAGAACAGGCTCAGTAGTCTCTTTCAGAGATTTATGAGAAAACAAACAGAGAGAGAAGCAAGTTTGAAACACAAGGAATACATTTAGGCAAAACATGGCACTCAAACAAGTTTAGGAGAGAAAAAGCGATACAGGTTTAGGAAAAAGAGTAGACGGAACCTGCTTAGAGTTCAAACAAAAGTTCAGTAAAGGCAAACAAGGATTAGAAGCTTAGTAAAATACAGTAAAGAAACATACGAGATAGACATGTAAAGCATGCTTATAGAGCCCGGTAGAAGAAAGAACAGAACACAAAAAATAGAAGAACATGCATAATATGGCAAAACATAAGAACATACGAGCAGACATGCGAGGAAAGAACACAAGAACATGGCATAGACAGATTCACACAAAGAAAAGAAGAAGAAGAAAAGTCAGAAGTCGTTTCAAGATTTTCCGAAAACCCTAAATTAAAACAGACTAATTTTGAAAAGAAAATTGGGGAAAAGCTTTAAAACATTGAATATAGCACAGATCCACCATAGATCTAAGTAAATAAAAGAGGAAGGAACCTCGAATAGCCTTAGGGTTTCTCTGAAACAATGAGAAGGCTTGGAAGAGGTCTGGTCTTGAGTCAGAGATGGCCATAACTAGGCTTCTAAAGCCCAAATACGTCGGAATGGGGCCGGAGAGGCCACAGAACACAGATCTGCAGGGGATCTGAACGGACGCCGTCGAGGTCAGACCTCGAAATCTCGAACACCCATGGCTTAGGGGTGAAGGAAGGTGAGCACAGGTCGTCCATGGCCTGAAAAGCCATGGACTCCGGCGAGATAATGGTCGGAGAAGACGAGGGAGGCGATTAGGGTTTGAGTGTTTGAGGGCGTTTGAGAGAGAAGAGAGTTCGAAGGCGGCTGTCGAAGAGAAATGGGGATTAGGGTTAGGTCATGGGGAATTAAAAAGGAAAGAATCATTTGTGGCCGTTGATCAAAAGGATCAACGGCCTGGATTTAAAAGAACCCCGGGCGGGTTTAGCAATTGGGTCAGGGGTTGGGTGAGAAATCAAATTGGGTCGTTTTGATTTGGGGGCGGATTGGGCCAAAATTAAGGCTAAAATTGAAATGGAATTGGGGCTGCAACTGAAACGAAATGGGACTACATTTTAAATAGCCAGTTTTTCCCTTTTTATTTTATAAAAATAGTGAATGATTTTTTAAAAGAAAATTGAAGATGCTGAACCAATTAATAATACATATGTATTAATTTAAAAATATTAGAACTAATTTTACAATTATAAAAAACTATTAATCGTAAAATAGGCTATAATTGCCTTTATATGCAATTAGCTTTAAAAATACCAAACAAATTTGTAAAAATATACAAAAAAATTACCTTAATTATATTTGGTGTAAATATGAGAATAAAATAAGTTATTCACAAAAAAAAAATGATAATTTTGGGAATAATTATTGGATTTTGTACTGTTAAAATAGACAATAAATTGATTTAAAAATAAGGAAAAATACCAAAACTCTTGGGAATGCTTATATATGCATGCATATGCTATTTTGAGGATATTTTGAGTATATAAAAATACTTAGGGAAAAATTGGGTATCAACATATACTAGGCTGGAAAAACTGGACAAAAATACCCCTGCGGGGTCAGCGCGGACCGTGCAAAAAGGACCGCGGCCGCACTGGCTCTTGAACTTCTGATTTCTGCTTCTCTGAAGTTGAGGACCGCGGACCGCATGGAAATGCGGCGCGGCCGCGATGGAAGTTGGCGCGGCCGCACATAAATGAGCGCGGAGCGCATTGCTTGAAATTGTCAAGAATTCAACTCTCTGAATCTCGTTCACGCGAACCGCACAAAAATGTGAAGCGGCCGCGTAGCCTGACCGCGGACCGCGAGAATCCAACCGCAGCCGCGTAATACTTCCACTGAATATGCCATGTCTCCGAACCTCCTAGTGCGGCCGCATCCATTTTTGCGCGGTCCGCACTAGGCCCTTTTTCCTCAATTCTCTTGGTCATTGATACTTGAGCAGGTTTCACTCCTTTTTGAGCCGATCTTTGACATTTCGTCACTTTGTCGATCAAACCTGCAATCAAGCACAACCTGGGAGCATTTTGGGGCTATTTTGTAGCACTTTATACTTAAAGCATAGGCAAGTAGGGGCATAAAACACGTTAAAATCCTAACTTATCAACTCCCCCAAACTTAAGCCTTTGCTTGTCCTCAAGCAAACAAAATAAGACCCACCCCTTAAAGGAAAATCCAAGTAATTCCAGCTATCCTAAAGCAACCTCAACAAGCATCAATTGGGACTAACAATTGCCCTCAATACGAATGCATCATTAACATATTTAAACTTTGAAAAACCATGGATCAAGTGTGACACAAGAGCATCAAGAGTTGACACATTTCATCAAAGAACTTATCTCAATTACTTTGGTCATTGTGGAACCCAAACTCGTACATCCTCAAATCTCCCTAAGCGAACCTCACCTGTTAGAGTATTAACAAACAAATCGAGGTTGATGGAGTTTCACTCATCTCTCTCAAGAAGAAGGTCACAAGTCCGGCTCTAGGTAGCATATGCTTGCCCCTTATGTAAGTATCCACTAATGTAGGTTTCCTCAACTCAAGATCCTATAGGGCTTTTGTGGAGTCATTGTGAAGGCTTCTGGGTAAGGGGAGGACATGTTTTTATTCAAGTAGGTTCAATCTTCCCTTAAGCACTTCTTTTGATTCATTTTGGCATAACTCTCTTGACTCTTTTGAGTATTTCACTTCTTTACAAGGGGTTAGAGAGACACATTGTCACTGTTTCTTGTGCAATTCAAAACATTTCTCCTTTTTCTACTTTTTCCACACCTTTTTCACTTTTGTTTTCTCTGAATCCCTTTTTATTCTTGTTCACATTGGACTTTCTTTTTGTCTTTTTTTTTCTTTTCTTGCTTTTTCATTGCCTTCCCTTTTCTTTTCCTTTTGTACCTTTCTACCACTTTGTTTCCTTTCTTGTCTCTCCCCCCAAACTTAGACATTTGCCATTACTCAAGGGAAGATTTGGGTGCCAAGAGAGGGTAATCATTTAGAACGGGTATAGGCTTGTAGCATTGGTTCTTGAAAGAAAAAGGTTTAAGGCTCAAAAGGGTTACTAGGGATCATCTCTTTGGTAGGCTATGGAATTGTTCAACTTAACATTCGGATCAAGGAGAGCCTATAATCACTTCTCAAGTTAAATTTCACCTAGGATTTTGCCTCAACAAACATTCAAGGCAAGTTCTAGACCATTGGCTCGGGACTTGGACTCACAATTCGATTCCTCACCACACACGCTAGGGGATTGCTAAAGACATCGAGTCGAGGGCCCACAACGACCTTAGTTACGATTCAAGCACACAATGGTTCGAAAAGACCACATGATGATTGCTTGGTCAACGCAAGAGTCTCAAAGCCACGACTTTCACCATCCTAAACACAACATTATGTCTTTGACCATGGGATCAAAGGCAAATGTGCTAGGCCCAAGTGAAGCTTTGCTTGAGGTACCCTTAACTACAATTATCAAAAATAAAAGAAAAATCAAAGAAATGGACTCAAACCCTTAAGAAGGTTGTCACTCCATCCATCATCGGGAAGAGCCACCCGGTTCACACAATATTCCACCCTTGAAAGAACCGTGGCCTTAAGAAAACCAAGGGCTTATTGGAAGCGTCAAAAACAAAACAAGAGGCTACGAGCCTAACTATAAAGCTAAAAACGAAATTTTTTTGCAAAAATAGAAAATAGAATGAATATTTACAATAGGGAATTAAAATATATAAACGGGGGATGAATATATACAAAATATAACTTAACTTTATATACAGACCGAAATAGAAGATAAAAAGTACTGAATGTAAAGTTATATACATACCAAATAGAAAATCAACCAAAAGGAACAAAAACTGAGTCAAATATATACAGTCATCCAGATAATCAACAAAAAAGTAGGGCGCACCCCCATGAATAAAAGTTGGCATTGTCCCCAATGCGAACTATCAAACTAGGCATCAAAAAAGTCATAAGAAAGGATATAGGGGCTTCCTAAGCCTGGTCCGTCTGCATGGGATCATCAGTGGTCCCCAAGTACTCCGTATGTGCGGGAGCCTCAGACTGGCTACCGGCTAGGACTGGGGCCTGCTCCTGGACCGCCTGGATGTCAGGTGCATCCTGAGGCAACGTGGAGGAGGCCTCATGTGGGACTGCCACCTCAATAACTGCATCCGCTGTGCTGGGGAGCTTCCTCTTCTTCCTAGGCTGCCTGGGTGCCTGCTCCTGCTGTGGCTGTGGCACTGATGCTGCTGCTGGAAGGGTTGGATCCCCTAATAACAAGTCTAAAGGCATCTGGTCTGCCAATAGCTTGTCCACATCTTTTCGCAGCTCTTTCACAAACTCTTTGGAAGCCCTTGACCTGCTCATCTTCTTGTGCTCCTTGGCAAGCTCCTTTAGAGCCTTGCCATGGGACTCCACAGCTGTAGTCAAAGTAGCCCGTGTCTTCATAATCCTTTCCTGGTTCTCCAGGAGCTTCTTCAAAGTGTCCTCAATGGACTGAGGAATCTGAGCTGGCTGAGGTGCTGATGCTAAATCCAGGTCGGGCACAGGGTAATTCTTCTCATGAATCTTCAGCTAGCGTTAGGGGTGTTCATAAAAACCCGAAAAACCGAACCAAACCGAAAACCAAACCAAACCGACCAAAAAAACCGATACTTTTTGGTTTGGTTTTGAATTTTAACAACCGATCAAATTTGGTTTGGTTATGGTTTTAATCAGCAAAAAACCGAAAAAAAACCGAACCAAACCGACTATAGGAGTAGCTATTTCAAATTTATTATTACGCCTATATATGTATATTTTTATACAAAGTTTCAAAATTTTTATGGTAAATGTTAATAGTTTGCACTTTTAGTATAGTTCTTTACCTTTACATTCTAATTTGATTGATAGTTTTCTTTTGTTAAGTGTAAGAATCCATTTTGTGTTAAAAATAATATATTTTAATTGAGTCCTTAAATTATTCATCAGTATTTAATTCAATTATCATCAATATATCTTGGTAAATAATAGATTTCTCAAAGGGCAATTGATTTGATAGTGTTACATTGAAATTGTGGTCGCCGGAATATGTGTTAGGTAGTGTATGTCTTATATTTAAGAAAATACCGACAAATAACCGAAAAAACCGAAAAACCGACAAAATCCGACATAAAACGAATGGAGAAAAAACTGACTTAATTGGTTTGGTTTGGTTCTAATATTTGAAAAACCGACTTACTTGGTTTGGTTTCTTTTTAGAGAAAAATCGATCAAAACCGAACCATGAACACCCCTAGCTAGTGTGAAGCATATGCAATAACTCGCCCATCCTGCATCAACACACATCCCAAGCCGATGCGTGAAGCGTCGCAATATACCGTATACATCCCCGAACCGGAAGGCAACACAAGAACCGGTGCTGTAGTCAAAGCTGTCTTGAGCTTCTAAAAGCTTGTCTCACAATCATCGAACCAACAGAAAGGAGCACCCTTCTGGGTCAATCTAGTCAGAGGTGATGCAATAGATGAAAAGCCTGCACAAATCGACGGTAATAACCTGGTAACCCCGGGAAACTCCTGATCTCGGCCACTGAAGTAGGACGTGGCCAACTCTGAACTGCCTCAATCTTCTTGGGATCCACCTTAATACCCTTTCATGATACAATATGCCCCAAGAATGCTACTAACTCTAGCCAAACTCACACTTGGAGAACTTAGCATATAGCTTCTGCTCTCGCAAGGTCTGAAGCACTACCCTCAAATGTTGTTCGTGCTTCTCCAGGCTACGTGAGTATATCAAGATGTCATCAATGAAGACAATAACAAAGGAATAAATATAAGGCCTGAACACCCTGTTCATCAAGTCCATGAACGCCGCTGGGGCATTAGTCAAGCCAAAGGACATCACCAAAAACTCATAATGGCCATATCTCGTACGGAAAGCAGTCTTCGGAATATCTGAGTCCCGAATCTTCAACTGATGATATCCTGATCAGAAGTCGATCTTAGAGAACACCCTAGCACCCTGCAACTGGTCGAACAAATCATCAATGCGCGGCAACGGGTACTTGTTCTTGATGGTAGCCTTGTTCAACTGGCGATAATCAATGCACATCCGCATGGTCCCATCCTTCTTCTTCACAAATAACACTGGTACACCCCAAGGTGACACACTCGGTCTAACAAACCCCTTTGCTAACAACTCCTCAAGCTACTCCTTCAACTCCTTCAACTCTTTCCGAGCCATACGGTATGGTGGGATAGATATAGGCTGGGTTCCTGGAGCCAAATCAATATAGAAATCAATGTCACGATCTGGTGGCATGCCTGGAAGGTCAGAATGAAACACATCAGCGAACTCCCTAACTACTGGCATTGAATCAATCGTCGGAGTCTCTGCGGTGGTGTCCCGAACATATGCTAGATACGCCAAACAACCCTTCTCGACCAGATGTCGAGCCTTCAGGAAAGAGATGACCCGACTAGATAAACTAACGGAGGAACCCTTCCACTCTAATCTCGGTAACTCTGGCATCGCTAAAGTAACAGTCTTGGCATGACAATCGAGGATGGTGTGATATGGAGATAACAAATCCATGCCCAAGATGACCTCAAAGTCGATCATGTCAAGTAGCAGGAGATCCGCTCTAGTCTCGTATCCATAGAAGGTAACCACACAGGACCGGTAGATCCGATCCACAACCACAGAATCGCCCACAGGAGTGGACACATAGATAGGAGTACCCAAGGACTCACGAGGAATATCTAGGAAATGAGCAAACAGAGATGACACATATGAATATGTAGACCCTGGATCAAACAATACCAAAGCATCCCTACCGCAGATAGAAATAGTACTTGCATCTGAGGCCACTTCATCTGGTCTGGCCGGAAAAGCATAGAATCTAGCTGGAACGCCGGCTGGCTAGCCTCTACCGGGCTGAGCAATAGCTGACTGACCTCCCCCTGTCTGGCCTCCACCTCTAGGACGGCCCCTACCAGCCTGTCCTCCACCTCTGGGCGGTCGAACGGCTGGTGCTGTAATCATAGGCTGATAATTCTGTTGTACTGCCTTGCCCCGAAGTCTGGGACAAAATCTCTTCATGTGACCTGGATCCCCACACTCATAACAACCCCGCGGTGCCATAGACTACTGTCCTGAAGCCTGAGCCTGCTGGCCTGAGTACCCACTAGAAGAACCCTGAATAGCTGGTGGGCGGTATGAACTCTCTGGCATCGCACTAAAATAAAGCGTCACTGGAGCACCTCGAGGAGGTGGTGGTGGTGCTGAATATGGGGGCCTGCTGGGCTGACCCCTCCCAAAGTGACCTCTGTCCCTAGCTGGGGCACCTCTAAACTCCCCAGAGAATCGGGTCCTCTTATCCTGCTGCAGCTGCTCTCTACCCCTCTGTCGGTAACCCTCAATCATCCGAGCAATCTCCACCACTAGTTGATACCCAGTCCCCATCTCAACCTCTCAGGCCATGCTAGCTCGAATATCGGGGTGTAACCCCGCAACAAATCTCCGCACTCTCTCTACATTTGTAGGGAGTATCATGAGTGCATGGCAAGACAACTCAGAGAATCTCACCTCATAGTCGGTCATAGACATCTGACCCTGATCGAGCTGCTCGAACTGGCACCGTAACTCTTCCCTTTGAAAGGGTGGGATATACCTGTCCAGGAAAAGCTGTGTGAACTGACCCCAAGTAATGGGAGGAGACCCCGCTGGCCTGCCAAGAACATAAGACTGCCATTATCTACAGGCCCTGCCCTCCAACTGGAATGTAGTAAAGTCAACCCCATGAGACTCCAATATCCTCATGTTGTGCAGTCTGTCTCTGTACCTATCAATGAAATCCTGAGCATCCTCATGACGCTCACCTCCGAAGATGGGAGGGTGTAGCCTAGTCCACCTGTCCAGTAACTTCTGCGGATCGCCGTCCGTAGCCGGTCTGGGCTCGGGTACCACTGCAGCAACTAGCTGAGCCCCATCCGCTGGTAGTGCACCCGGAGTCTGATACACTACCGCTGTATGACCAGGTACCTGGGCGGTAGGGGTCTGTGCTCCCCCTCCCGCCTGAGATGTGGCTGGGTCCGCTGGAAATAAACCAGCCTGAGTCATGGTGTCCATGAACCGCAACATACGGCCCATGACCTCCTGGAAACCCGGTGCAGTCATGAAGTCAGGCGGGGTAGGCTCAACTGCGGGCACCTCACCCTGCTACTCTATGACAGGATCCACCGGTGGTGCAACTAGGAAAGCTCTGGGATGCCCTCGTCCCCTACCTCGGGCCGGTGCCCTCCCCCGGCCTCTGCCTCGGCGTCTAGCAACGGGGGAGCAGCTCCTCCCGGGTCTGGAACATCTGCCGTGCGCGTCCTCACCATCTGTGAGAGAATAGGAAAAGGGAATTTAGTATACCATCAACTGCACGATAGGAGATGAATAAAGAGTAGTTTTCTTAACACCTTGTAGCCTCTCGAAGATAGATACAGATGTCTCCGTACCAATCCGCAAGACTCTATTAGGTTTGCCCATGACTTGTGAGACCTACGTGAACCTAGTGCTTTGATACCATGTTGTCATGACCCAATTTCCAAACTTAACCAACACCGTGGTTAGGCAAGCCAAACTTAACCAACAAGTGGGTTCCATTTATATTTCCAAAACATTTCCAACATTTACTCAGATTAAATTTAAAACATTCAATAATAATGAATAGTTTAGGCAATTTGAAACTGAAGTGACCAAATGATGTCATAATTAAGTGATTACATTCCAATAGAATAGTCTACTAATGTGTGTGCCAAGACCTGGTGTCACAAGTATATGGGCATCTAGTCGAATATACGAAAGAATGTATTTATCCTACTGCCTGAAATAGAATAGACAGTCAAAAGAAAACAAAAGAGAGACTCCATTATGCTGCTAAACGGCATCGGAAAGGAGCAGCTCACCGTGGAATCTGGGCCAACAATCAAGAATGCGCACCAGACGGGTAGCCAGATACACCTGCCTCAGACCCTGTACAGTTAAGTACAGAAGCGTAGCATGAGTACATAAACAATATGTACCCAGTAAGTATCTAGTCTAACCTCGAAAAAGTAGTGACGGGGGGTCGACTTGACACTTACTAGGGTCAATAACATGATAATATGAAGTTCAATATTCCAATTCTCAAAGTACATAGATAGAAACAAGTTCAAATAAGAAATAATACTAAAAATCCTCTCATCAATCAATAAATCTAAGCATTTCCTTCCTTTAAAACAAGTTGTCTTTCAAACAATAAATCATACAGATCATAAGAGGTTCCCGTTCCATTATCACAAACTTTCCACCGAGGACGTTCGTCCCGATCTAACATAAAAGTAAACTGTGCACTGCCGAGGGTCGAACGGCCTGAACCATACATTTACAATTACCAACCTGCCGAGGCGAATGACCCGCTCCTATGAGAGTAGTGGAAATAATCACCCCGCTCGCGAAATATATTTGCGACGCGGTTAAGTATAAATACAACTTAAATGTTTTTTTAAACCTTTTCAAAATAATTATTTACTTGAAATCCTTGGAATCATAACATCCTCAACGAGGATTTAATCAATGCAATTCAACAATTTGTAATCATACAACAAGTACCCACAAAGCATGGTGTAAGCCTAGAACTACCCGGACATAACATGAATAGTAGCCACGTATGGGCTCCCGTCACTTCGTGCGTACGTAGCCCCCCACAATCAAATCACATATTAATTAAGTTTACCTATGGGGAGATTTCTCTCTTATAAGGTTATAAAAGAGACTTACCTTGCTTCACGGTCTACTTTCCGGTCTAAGCTTATGCCCGAACTCTCAATTTGGCGCCAAACGCTCCAAAACTATTCAAATGGCATAAAAACTAATCAATATAGGCTTAAAAGTTCATATCCCAACCATTAGAGTGATTCCCTAATCCAAATTACAAGATTCCTCAAATTCACCCCGGGCCCACGTGCCTGGATTCCCAATTTTTTTTGAAGAAAGTTATTAGCCATAACCGAAGGATCAAGAATATATGATTTTCACTCCATTCCATAACAAATTTCGTGTTTAAATATTGTTTTTATCAAAACCATAGATTTTACTCTAATCCCATAATTTTTCACTTATTTTCATGTGTTAATCTACCCAAAACAAGTATTAGACTCACATTAAGTGGAGATAACTTACCTCACAATGCTAGGTTAAAATCCCTTCTTTGGAAGCTCCCAAATCGCCCGAGTGTAGAAGTGAAATGAAATAAATGGCCTAAGTCCCGTTTTTAAAAGCTGTGTCCAGGCCTCTGATGTCGCATTTGCGACATCAGGTTCGCAAATGCGACCAAACCTTCGCAAATGCGAACCTGGCACCCCCTGCAATGATCGCAAATGCGATTAAAGGGTCGCAAAAGCGGACCCTGCTGGGTTCGCAAATGCGACCACTGCCCCAGCCCAAGCTTCATCGCAAATGTGAAGCTTTCCTCGCAAATGCGAGGATCGCAATTGCGAACATTTCCTCGCATTTGCGAGACCTGCAACTCTGCCCCAAAACACCAGAAAAACTAGGGTGTTTTCACTCCCAACCCACGTCCGAAACTCACCCGAGCCCTCGGGGCTCCACTCCGAATACTCACACAAGTCCAACAACATCATACAAACTTGCTCGTGCGGTCAAATCGCCAAAATAACATATAAAACAACAGATTTAACACCAAAACGCATGAAATCCTTAAGAACATTTGAAATTCCTATTTTTACAACCGAACGTCCGAATCACGTCAAATCAGTCCCCTTTCTCACCAAATTTCACAGACATGACTTAAATATTATATTGGACCTGTATCGGGCTCCAGAACCAACATACGTGCCCGATACCAACATGATCAAACATTATTCAATTTCTTTAAATCCTTAAATTTTCAGTTTAACAATTTTTAACAAAAATTCATTGCTCGGGCTAGGGACCTCGAAATTCGATTCCGGGCATACGCCCAAGTCCCATAATTTACTACGGACCCTCCGGGATCGTCAAAACATGAGTCCGGGCCCGTTTTCTAAAAATGTTGACTGAAGTCAAACTTGGCCTTTTAAGCCAACCTTAAGGAACCAAGTGTTCCAATTTCAACCCAAACTCTTCCAAATCCCAAACCAACCATCCTCGCAAGTCATAAGTAAGTTAAAGCAAGTACGGGAAGTCTTATTTAGGGGAACGGGATTCTAGAAAGCAAAACGACCGATCGGGTCGTTACAACAACAATCATAGTATTTTATTTCAAATATTTGAGTGTTACAATCTCTATGAATCCTCTGATTCTTCTTTCCAACAATAAATAAATTCAAGGGCCTTTGAGCTTGATCTTGAATATGTAGTTGTTGCCACGAACGATGATCTTGTTCTTGAGCCTGAGCTTGATTGCTTGGACTTGAACTCGATTTGGTCTTCGTTCTTGAGCTTGAAATTAATTTGTTCTTCATTCTTGAGCTTCAACTTGAACTTGATTGCTTGAACTTGAACTTGATTGCTTGAAGCTTGAAACTTGTAGAGAATTTTGCGGCGTTTGATCCACGAGCTCTCTCTTGCTTCTTGTTATAACTTCTGGTGTCTTTTCTGAGTTATGAAGACCCCTGTTTATAGTTGTGGAAGGGAGGAGTTGTGATAAGAACAAACTCTTTCCGACCAATCAAATTGAAGTGTGACATGACCGCATTTGATTGGCCAGAACATGTCACTTGCACATGTGGCGCAGTTTCATTGGCCATTTAATTTGACTAGGCATGCCTTGTCATTTTGACATGTGGCGCGATCCTATTGGCTCTTCCGTGTGATTTGGTGTGCCATGTCATTTCACGCGTGGCACCAAACTGGGCCTCTCGGAAGATTTGGGCCTAATAAAGTGGGCTTATTACTTATAGCCCAATAGATGACCTCTTTATTTAACCTATACGTATTGGATTTACATAATTACTCCAATTATATTAGTCCATAATATTTATTTGGACTGACATATTTAAAATATAGTCCATATTATTTTATCGATTTAGACTCGGTAAAATTGTAATGCTTACAATTATAATTCCTTAAATTATTAGAACAAATAAATCGTTAAAGATCTTCGGTGATTAACAAAAATCTCATCAATTATTCCCAAAAGAAAAAACAAAGGATACTATCGTTAAAATAAGGATACTATCGTCAAAGATTATGAATAGTGAGCATTTCTATATTTTTAATTAGACGTATAAAACAGAAAAAGAAAGAAAAAGAAAAAAAAGGAATATTAACCAAAATAAAACAGAATATTTTAGTTCTGGCCTTAGTTTTACACCTTTCTGAATCTCGGAAGCTGCATTAAACCCAGTTCCTAAAACCCCAGAACCTCTCGTACAGAGAAAAGCAAGTTTGATCTAATACTGTTCGATAAAAATGCAGAAGAAGAGCTTCACTCTCCTTCAGACAATTGCAATTTCAGGTGTATTCTCTGCCGTTTCTGGCTGGTAATTACCTTTCTATGTATCTCTCTTTCTCCCATACACACATGAATGCAAAAATAAGGCTCTTTTATGCTCTTTTTTTCAGTTAGATAAGGGGTTTAATTTCATTAATAGAAAATCTGAAAAGTGAGTTTTGTTTGAATTTATAAATTTATTATTATTGTTACTAATTAGGTATGGGTTCATGTTCGGGAGAGAGTCAGCTCGGAAGGAGCTAGGAGGTTTGATTGAAAGTCTCCGCAATCCCAATTCTGACCCCGTTTCACCTCCCCCCTCTCACTCCTAATTCTAGCAGGTATTCTACACTTTTCTTCTCTATAACTCTTGATATGTGGTATTATTTGACTGGGCAAGGAGTTAAAGAAAAAAAAATACTTTAGAAACTTGTGGCCTAACGCAAGCCATAAACATTTGTCTACTGTAAGTCATAATATTAAAGGGTAAAATGAGAATTTTTAAGTTAAAATGTTTCTAAATATAGAAATGTGTCATTCTTTTTGTGAAAGAGTAAAAAAAAGTGTGCCACATAAATTGGGACGGATGGAGTATTATCTAAGAAGTATTTGGAAAAGTTGTTATAAGAAAAGAATGTTAACCGCGGAATAGTAATAGCACCCAACTAATTGGTATGGATGTAATATAACTTTAGGCTACTTAGATGTATCTTTTTCTTTTGATAACAGATAAATCCCTAAGGCTGGTGGCACATGGTTCGAAACTCGGTGTATAATGAGCCACTCCTCTACTCTCAGTGGCGGATGGAGTATAGAACGACCGGGTTCAACTGAACCCAATACTTTTAACGCGGAGCATAAATTTATGTATAAAAGATCAGTAAAATTGCAATAAATAGTAGATATGAACCCATAACTTTAAATGCTGAACCCATAGATCTAAAATCCTAGATCCGCCTCTGTCTACCCTTTCCACTCTTACTTAGATGTATTATGTTAATTGGATTTGACTGCAATGTGCTGGAAGGCTTAGCTGTTCTTTTATGAATCTTGGAAAAAGGTTACGATATGAATGCAATCATTTCATTTACCATCAGTAGTAGCATGTTGACTTGCAATAAATAGACATGATTCTAATTTGGTGTGTGATGTGTTTCTGGTCACAACACGGTCATTACTAGTTTCCGATGCTTGTATGGGCTACGGAAAAGCTGTAATTGAAATTTGCTAATTTGAAGATGACATTGTGCTTTAGGGATGCTTGTTTATGATGGAAGATGCTACGAGAACATTCCCCATTTTGGTCGTTTAAGCTTCTGAACTTTTACAGTTTAAGTAAGAGACTTTATAACTTTAGGAAGGTAGGTAAGTTTTGAAATAAATACAAGTAAAATTTTGGCGAAAGTTAGTGAAGTTACTTTTATTTTTTTATTATTATTAATTTAGAGAAGCTCGTGATTCTATTAGTTTATACAAATTCTTGAAGAATTTGCGAGATGGGCAATCTTTTTTCTATTTTATTTTCTTGTCTTAGGTTTATTAGCTCTATTTATGATCAGGTTTTTGACATAGGGCATGGTCTTACTTCAAACAAAAGATAGGGGTGGGCATCGGTCGGTTCGGTTCGGTTATGAATATTGTCGGTTTTGCCTATCGGTTATCAGTTTACAAATATCATAACCCAATAACCAAACCGATAAGATATTGGTTATCGGTTAATCGGTTATCGATCATTATCGGTTTACCCGATAAGATAAAACAACTAAAACAATTTCGCAATGTATAAAACAGTTTCGGTATAAAACTGTTTTGCTAAAACTGTTTTATAAGATTTTAAGAACTGTTTTGCTAAAACTCTTTTCAGAACTGTTCTATTTCACAAGAATTTAAATTTACTGCAACATCCAATAAAATAAACACTAACCAAAGTTTTTATCTTTCATTCTTCAACCCAAAAAATATAAACAAAAATCCCAATATCAGTCAGTGACGAAAAAACAGAATATTAGTCATATTTTCACTTTGACACTTTCTGCAAATACAAGGTATCTAAATGAATAACAAATACAAGTGTCAGCCACGATGCACATGTTTGTGATGCAATTTTTGTAAATGTCAAAAGAAAAAGTGAGAAGTTGAGTCACTACACTTCCACAGCTTTGAAGACTGAACAACTTCATCAAAGTTCTGCTAAACATAGAACTAATAGTTCTGCTAACAATAGAACAATAGAACTAAATCTGCAACAATAGAACAGAGTTCAACACTTCAACTAAAGTTCAACACTACAAACAGTCCAAAGTAATAGTTCAAACACATTAATAACAATACAAAGTAGTAGCAACCTTAAGATTAACAAGTCCAAAGTCCAAACATAGTACTAATGCGACTGAAGAGTGAAGTGAAGATGCGACTGAAGAATCAGATGGATCTGAGAAATGAAGTGAAGATGCGACTGAAGAGTGAAGGAAAGAAGCTGAGAAATTCGATTGATGCCGGCCTGAGTCTTGACGGGCTGACTGGTGAGGGCGTGATGCGACTGACACCGGCCCGAGTCTTGACGGACTGACTGATGAGGGAGTGAGGCGGAGAAACTGGGAAAGAATAGGAAAATCAAAGAGTGAACTATGAATTATGAAACCCTAGTATGTATATACTTAAGGGTAAACTAGTAAATTAGTTAATCCTTATTGGGTTATCGGTTTTACCCAATAACAGAATTGCCAAACCGAGCCCGAACCAATAACCCAATAAAAAAAATATTTTAACCCGTTACCGAACTGTTAACCCAATAACCCAATACCGATAACCCAATAAATAATTAACGGTTCGGGTTATCGGTTTTACCCGATATATGCCCACCCCTAACAAAAGATTGCGAGATGGGCAATCTTTTTTCTATTTTATTTTCTTGTCTTAGGTTTATTAGCTCTATTTATGATCAGGTTTTTGACATAGGTCTTAACTTAAAAAGTATATCTTCATTTTTAGCATGGAATACCTAAGACATTCATTTAAGAAAAAGGAAAGATATTGATTGTGATATCTTTAGTTACCGAAGTGAAAAAACTATTTGGTTAGTTATTACCCAGACAAGTTTGGAAAAGTATTGCTTCCTAGAAATTTTAGTGGAAGTGGCTGAGGAATCGCGAAAATAGAGCTGTAGAGTTAGTTCTAGATATTCACATTAGGTAAATTAGCAAATTTTAGGTCTCACTGCAAGGCTTTCTGGCTTGAAGCTGTTTTCATTGACCTTCATGTAATATTTATTGAACTAGGCTTAAGTTTAGTTCCGTTTAGATCACGTTGCTCAATAACACCTGTAGACATGAAACTTTTTAAGAGGAAAACTGATATGCAGATTGTCTATTGCCACACATTTGGTCAAGGGTTTAAGAGTGGTATGAACTATGAAGAACCCTCAAAGTTATAGTTGCAACTGACTAAAATAATTCAAATTTCACCGCCAGAACTAATCTTGCTATCTTCATTAAAACAATCCTTGTCTAATCTTAGTCTTCAGTTTGCAGGTGCTAAAGAAAAGTAAGATGACACGAGTTTGGATGATGGATGAAAACGAGTGCCTCATTTCTTCTTGAAGCTGAGACAACTGAAGGTACCTGGACCTTGGTAGAAAGCCCTTTGAGATCATGACAACAACTTAGATATCATGTTTTTTTCGTTCTTCTGCTGGAAATTTAACTTCTTTGTTCATGATAACTAAATTGCCTTTACTATTGAGATAGAAGTCTGTATAATCATGTTATTCATTGAGAAGGAAGTAGTGAAATTGTGCTGGATATCAGATGTCAATTGTTGACTACTAGCTTATTTTGGCCACTCCATCCAACTATGGAAAGTTCTGCAGTGGCAGCTCTTTATCTGGGAAGTTCCATGTTAAAAGTAGTATCAAGTCACATTCTAGTTCTGTAGATTTTTGGGGAAGGTAATGGTGTTTTTTTTTGAGGGGTAGGGGGTGGGTGGGCTATTAAATCTAGCTTTAGTTAAGAAGTGTGGCAAATGGCAGTCCGCAGTCCATAAATCTCTTCTGTGGGAGGAAAAGTCATGATAGGCAAACAATCAGAAGAAGATCTAAGAGCATCTGCCACAATATTCCTGTATTATTATGCTTTAGGTTAATTTCTTAGTAATTGCCATAGAAACCACGGAATATATCTATGAAGTACCATAGGCTGTAGACCATGTATAAAAAGTCGATATTGCTGCCAGTTGTGGTTTTTTTTTGTACAGTACCTGTTTCTTTTCCTTTCCCTTTGTTATAAAATTTTCTTTTCCTTTGTTATAAAACTCCGAAGATCTTTAATTTTCTTAATGGCTGAGAAGACAACATATGTGTTGACAAATATCTTTAATGGGTGAACTTTATTCAATAATCTTGTCAAATATTCTTAAACATGGCTAAACAGATATTGCTAAGAGGTCAAAAGTAATTCTGCGGAGGCTCTAAAGCCTGACTTATCACCATATTGCTGATATGTTTGTAATCTTTCAGCATGGATTGTTCTGTTAAATGGTTATCTGCAAAGGATTGGGGTAGTGGTGATCTTCTCTACTTGAAATGTTCATTGAACTAATGATATGTTTATCAGGCACTCAAGTAATTTGCTCATTGATAATTGATACCTCGAAGGAAGAAAGCAGGAATATTAAAGGGAAAATGCATCTATAGGAAGCAATATTATCAGATCCTTTATTACAATAATGAACGTCGAAGGCAGAAAAATATTGATTTGTACAAAGAAATGAATATGGTCATTCAAATCCTTGTATGATACTGTCTCATCATCCCAATGCCCCGGAGCTTCACAACCTCTGAATCAGAATGGGAAAGATTGACATACAAAGCTTCTTTTTCTTGTCGCCTATAGTTTAGTTTCAGACACAGGCTCCAAATTCTTGTGGACTCTTTTAGGTGCTATGAGTAATGGCACTTTAATACTTTTTGCCACTGTTCTCTGCTAACCTACAATGGGATGACCATATTACCTCTATACATATGCATATCTTTACACTAGTGCTATCTCTTTAGCTTTCATAGAATGAGTCTTTTTGATAAATCCTACATAGAGGTCTGCCCTGCTTGAGTCACACTCTGGACGTCTAGCATTTCGGCCTCCTTCTAACATGCTTTTCACGAACTGCCCTAAATTCTGCCAATTTTCTTGCTCAAACAACCGTTTGTTCATTCTCAGGAATGTAAATACGCTCAATGCATTTCCAGAATCTGACCTGCTTGTTGCCAAAACTTGAGAATATGCTGCTCCATCATACCTCTCTAGAGCATTTTCTCCCGCAAGTTCTACTTCAGAAGTTCTAGTTGCATTTTTTACTTGCCGAACTAAGCCTTCTGGTGAGCAATTTGCACTCTGGGGCTGTTCACCATCCCTCATTTCCATACATGTAAAGTTAAATACAACACGATGTTTCCCAATCATACGTGCGATAGGTAGATAGCCATTTGTGTCTCTCGTATTGTAGTATCCTGCTGTTAACTCTGCAGCATGTGATCTAGTATTGTAATGCCAATGAATCCCAGCTACCTTTCCCGATAGTTTAGCCCCAGTTCCTTGGTATATACTTTCTGCTGCTCCTAGGATCCTGTCGCCATGCTCCAGTAGCTTTCCTGAATACCTATCTAGGAAGAATTTTCCATATTCACTGTTCCATGTTCCATCATTTTGGAAAAATCCAGTATCCTCAGGAAATCGGTTGTAATGTCCCGAGTCATGAGGCCCTCCCTGGCCCCAGTCATCCTTTCCCGCCGCCTTGGCAGATGCTGACAGTGAAGCTCTCATGTACCGTGTTGACAAAAAAGAAGTTAGTTTATTTTTTTCCAGCTTATGAAGGTCCTTTTTTTTTTTCCTGAGATTTACTTATGTAAGGAAAAACGATTTTATTAATATCTCTGACAATAGATGCAAAAAGTTACCTTGTCATAGTTCTGGAATTCTCCAATTCCAGGAAATCTCCAAGTACCATTGCTTTCTGGATAGGATGGATATCTTAGCTCCCCACATGGACCCAATCCCACTTGAATCTCCTGTAGAAGAAAAAGGAATATCAATTTCAAGTTTTCTTGCCATTTTAGCTTGGAAAATATTGGAGTATAGCACCCAAGGGTGTGGCCTAGTGGTCAATGAAGTGGGTTGAGAACCATGAGGTCTCAGGTTCAAATCCTTGCTTAGATAAAAACACTAGGTGATTTCTTCCCATTTGTTCAAGCCTTGGTGCCCAGCCTGGTGGCCGGAATTACTTGGTACCTTTTGCTGGTGGAAGTAGCAGGTATCCCGTGGAGTCAGTCGAGGTGCGTATAAGCTGGCCCGAACACTACGGTTATAAAAAAATAAATAATAGAAGTATATAAGAGGTAACCTGTTTCATTTGGATGATACTTACTTTACTGGTCCATCTTTTAGATAGCTATCCAACAAATTAGTCGACCACATGAGATTACATAAAGTAACTTATTCGGTTGTGCTTATTCACTTATTTTCTTAGCCGTCCTTCTCTCTTTTGGATAAATAACCTGATTTGTTTTTGTTTAGGTTACTTCAAATTAGCCTTCAGCCTATATTTCTACCGGATTAGGATAAATTATTTAATCCTATCCTAATGAAACTGTGACAGTATGATCTGCAGTGGTTTTATGTTTAAAACATTTTTTTTAACAATTAGCAGCTTCACTTTCCAACTTAGCTCATATTCCTCCTCTAAAGAAAGAGAGATGATTCTGTGCATGCTGTGTGTGTTTATTTTTCTAAAGCTTGTGCTTGTGCTTTTGAGTTACTGTTGCTTTAGAGTTTGGTAGGTTAGTAGGAAGTATCCTATTGAAGTAAGAATATTGGTTCCTATTGAAGTAATAATATTGGTTATGTATAGCAGAAGGCTTACCACTATGACATCTCCCAAGTAATCGCTGAATCTTTGTCCGAAGCTCCTCATATAGTCAGTGTATACCTGAATGGGTGTCCTTCCTTTGAGTTCTGGTAACATATCACAACCTAAGGAAATATACTCTGGATTTCTCCTGCCTGATCTATCTGTGTAGACAAGATCTGGGTTCTTCCCGATATCTTCAAGTACCCATGGAGGTAGAGGAATACTGCAAAATCCATTACAAGTTTTAGCGGCAGTTTGATTTCTTCTAGAACCGCGAGTCTGAATAGTGACAACTGACAAGAAATTCCTGTTACACTTGAAATACTCCCTTTTCTATGAACTATTCAGCAGAATATATCTTTTTTCAAAGATTATAATCCTGTTAACCATTTCAAAACAAAAAATATGACTTAAAACTTGGCGAAAGCTGAGATTCTATAGGAGTATTGGATTTTTTGAGAAAAAAATAATAGTTGTCTATTTCCTTTAAAAAGCTTTGGAAAACACTATTAAGATGATCGGAATTGCCTTTCTGGTGTTGTGATTTGGGAATATGAGAACAGAAAAGGTAAACTTCCTAGTTCATCAGAACCTAAATAGACATTTCCTGAATCTGTGTAATAATGGTGTATTTGTACAGATTGCTAGATTATTGGGGTTTAATATTTACTTTCTCTACTATACTAGCAGCTTATTAGAGCCTAATGGAAATAGAGCCATAAGGTTGGCCAAATAGGCAGGCTATAAGAGTCTTCACAAAAATCATAGCCATAAGGTCCTACTGTACATGTTGGTGAGAGTGTAACTCTCATGTACTCCTAATTACGTTATCTAAAATTAAGAGCAAAACTATACAGGATATACCACATCAGGAAAAATAATTTTAGAATGTTTTTGTCCCTAATTTTAAAATTAAAAAATCTTCACTTTATTGCGTGGTTGTACCTCATAAAGTTGAAATAGCAAAAAACACAATTATCAAATTAAATTTTGATTGTTCATCTTGGTACTTCAAAGGATATCCAATCATCTTGACATCAACAAGTCATCATGTGAGCATTCACAGAAACTCATACTTTATTTTTCATGTTTAATTATTAAATTTACGACATGACTCGACATACACATGCAACGCACGTGCCGAGAAACTAGTAATGATAAAAGAAGTTGAAGAATGAACTGTTAAAGTCACTTGTTGTGTCTTTAAAAAAAAATAGAAAATGTAGGAATTACTTTTTTTGATGATAGAAGATGTAGGAATTGATGAAGTTGTGGTTGTATATTTGTAAAGCAAGATCCTGAAGGTTTCAGGTGCATGATTCATGAAGGAGACAAATTTGGTGGGCTCTATTTAGATATTCATCCTGTTGAGCCGAGAGTCTGCCGGAAACAGCCTCCCTACCCTTTTCGGGGTAGGGGTAAGGTCTGCGTACACTCTACTCTCCCCAGACTCCACTAGTGGGATTTTACTGGGTATGTTGTTGTTGTTGTTCTATTTAGATATTCAGTACAAAGGATTAAAACAAGTCGGCATACTTTTTTAAGGTCTGTCTTCTACTTGACGTGGTGACACATATATGATATAACTCCATTTTATAAACCTTTATGTCCTCAATAATATAACATATAACGTTGCCGACGTCATTGGGGAATGATGGCAAAAAATGATTTTCCTTTAAATGTGAAATAAATATGAAATAAAATATTGTCTAATTATACAGATAGTCTGAGTTTATATCATATGCTGTCCTCTAAATATTACTAGCATTTAATATAGGAGGGGACTTATTGTGAAATTACTTTTCATTCTTCTGCTTTCAGCTGTTAAAAGAGATAAGAGAGAGACATTTTACCTGATAAAAGAAAAAGAGACGTTATGAGAAATAACAGTCTTATTCTGATTGAAAATAGAATCTAACTTCTACATACTAGTAGTCTAAAATAATTGTCCATAATAAGTGAAGCTAATCACTTGAAAAAGAAGGCAGACATATGCCAGCGTGGATTGTTCTTTAATGATTATCTGCAATGGATTGGGGTAGTGGTGATCTTCTCTACTTAAAATGTTCGTTGGACTAGTGATATGTTTTTCAGACACTCAAGTATTTGCTCATTGATAATTGATAACTCGAAGGAAGAAAGCAGAAATATTAAAGGGAAAATGCATGTATAGGAAGCAATATTATTAGCTCCTTTATTACAATAATGAACGTGGAAGGCAGAAAAATATTGATTTGTACAAAGAAATGAATATGCTCATTCAAATCCTTGTATGATACTGTCTCGTCATCCCAATGCCCCGGAGCTTCACAAATAGAATGGGAAAGATTGACATACAAAGCTTCTTTTTCTTGTCGTCTATAGTTTAGTTTAGACACAGGCTCCAAATTCTTGTGGACTCTTTTAGCTGCTATGAGTAATGGCACTTTAATACTTTTTGCCACTGTTCTCTGCTAACCTACAATGGGATGACCATATTACCTCTATACATATGCATATCTTTACACTAGTGCTATCTCTTTAGCTTTCATAGAATGAGTCTTTTTGATAAATCCTACATAGAGGTCTGCCCTGCTTGAGTCACACTCTGGACGTCTAGCATTTCGGCCTCCTTCTGACATGCTTTTCACGAATTGCCCTAAATTCTGCCAATTTTCTGGCTCAAACAACCGTTTGTTCATTCTCAGGAATGTAAATGCGCTCAATGCATTTCCAGAATCTGACCTGCTTGTTGCCAAAACTTGAGAATATGCTGCTCCATCATACCTCTCTAGAGCATTTTCTCCAGCAAGTTCTACTTCAGAAGTTCTAGTTGCATTTTTTACTTGTCGAACTAAGCCTTCTGGTGAGCAATTTGCACTCTGGGGCTGTTCACCATCCCTCATTTCCATACATGTAAAGTTAAATACAACACGATGTTTCCCGAACATACGTGCGATAGGTAGATAGCCATTTGTCTCTCTCGTATTGTAGTATCCTGCTGTTAACTCTGCAGCATGTGATCTAGTATTGTAATGCCAATGAATTCCAGCTACTTTTCCAGATAGTTTAGCCCCAGTTCCTTGGTATATACTTTCTGCTGCTCCTAGGATCCTGTCGCCATGCTCCAGTAGCTTTCCTGAATACCACTCTAGGAAGAATTTTCCATATTCACTGTTCCATGTTCCATCATTCTGGAAAAATCCAGTATCCTCAGGAAATTGGTTGTACTGTCCTGAGTCATGAGGCCCTCCCTGGCCCCAATCATCCTTTCCCGCCGCCTTGGCAGATGCTGCCAGTGAAGCTCTCATGTACTGTGTTGACAAAAAAGAAGTTAGTTTATTTTCTCCAGCTTCTGAAGGTCCTTTTTTTTTTCCTGAGATTTACTTATGTAAGGAAAAACGATTTTATTAATATCTCTAACAATAGATGCTAAAAGTTACCTTGTCATAGTTCTGGAATTCTCCAATTCCAGGAAATCTCCATGTACCATTGCTTTCTGGATAGGATGGATATCTTAGCTCCCCACACGGACCCAATCCCACTTGAATCTCCTGTAGAAGAAAACAGGATGTCAATTTCAAGTATTCCTACCATTTTTGCTTGGAATATATATAGGAGTATAGCACCGAAGGGTGTGGCCTAGTGGTCAATGAAGTGGGTTGAGAACCATGAGGTTTTAGGTGCAAATCCTAGCGGATTTGAAAAAAACACTAGGTGATCTCTTTCCATCTTGGAGGAGGGAGTTGCCTGGTACCATTTGCTGGTGGAGGTAGTAGGTATCCCGTGGAATTAGTCGAGGTGCGCATAAGCTAGCCGGTAATAGGAGTATATTAAGAGGTACCCTGTTTCATTTGGATGATACTATATACTTTACTGGTCCACCTTTTAGATGGCTAACCAACAAATTAGTCGACCAGATGAGATTACATAAAGTAACTGATTCGATTTTGCTTATTCACTTATTTTCTTAGCTGCCGTTCTCTCTTTTGGATAAATAGCCTGATTTGATTTTTTTTAATTTACTTCAAATTAGCCTTCAGCCTATATTTCTCCCGGATTAGGATAAATTATTTAATCCTATCCTAATGAAACTACGACAATATGACCTGTAGTGGTTTTATGTTTAAATACTTTTTTTTTGACAATTAGCAGCTTCACTTTCCAACTTAGCTCATATTACTCCTCTAAAGACAGAGAGATTATTTTGTGTGTACTGTGTGTGTTTATTTTTCTAAAGATTGTGCTTGTTCTTTTCGGTGACTGTTGCTTTTAGAGTTTGGTAGGTTTGGAGGAAGTATCCTATTGAAGTAATAGTATTGGTTTTGTGATTGTATAGCAGTAGTCTTACCACTATGACATCTCCCAAGTAATCGTTGAATCTTTGTCTGAAGCTCCTCATATAGTCAGTGTATACCTGAATGGGTGTCCTTCCTTTGAGTACTGGTAACATATCACAACCTAAGGAAATATACTCAGGATTTCTCCTGCCTGATCTATCTGTGTAGACAAGATCTGGATTCTTCGCGATAGCTTCAAGTACCCACGGAGGTAGAGGAATACTGCAAAATCCATTACAAGTTTTAGTGTCAGTTTGATTTCTTCTAGAACTGTGAGTCTGAATAGTGAAATTCCAGTTACACTTGAAATAATGCCTTTTCTATGAACTACTATTACTTTAGATTGCAGCCAAATATGTCTTTTTCCAAAGATTATAATTCTGCTAACCATTTCAAAACAAATACTAATATGACTTAAAGCTTGGCGAAAGCTGAGATTCTATAGGAATTGCCTTTCTGGTGATATGATTTGGGAATATGAGAACAGAAAAGGTAAACTTCCTAGTTTATCAGAACCTAACTAGATATTTCATGCATCTATGCAAATAATGGTGTATTAGTACAGATTGCTAGACTATTGGGCTTTAAGATTTACTATCCCTATAATACTAGTAGCTTATTAGAGCCTACTAATGGAAATAGAGCAGAATATAGATTGTGATAAAGCCTAATGGAAACATAAACTGCATTTTAACAGTACCTGCAAGAGTCTCCAACATTTCCACCACACTGATGAAAAGACATGACGACTTGAAGTTTCAAGCCATGTTCTCTACACATCTTGACAAGCTCAGCATAACCTTCCCAGTTATACTTAAAGGGTCCATCTTTCTCCACCAAACCCCACCAAGCATCCACCATTACACCTTCAACTCCAGCACTTCGCAAGGCCATCAAACTTGCGTTCATCAGTCGTGGCTTGTTCAATTTCCCTCCCATGGTTACGGTATCAAGTGGCAGCATCACAAAAACAGGTACTGCTGTACTGTTATTGCTGTGAGTAGTTGTTAGCACATGAAGTTTTTCTCTTTTCTCATTTTTCCTCCCTTCTATGGGATTACCGATAACTCTCTCATGAGAGTGGTGAGCTTCTTGCATGGAACTCTTTGTTATGAGACGACAAGATGGCTTTGTTTGCGGAAACGAAACCGTGCCTAAGAAATCATCAGGTGTTTTAATACCTTTGGTTTCTGTTATATTGATAAAAGAAGTTGAAGAATGAACTGCTAAAGTCATTTGTCGTGTTTTTTTCCAAAAAATAGAAAATGTAGGACTTGCTGTTTTTGATAACAGAAGATGTAAGAATTGATGAAGTTGTGGTCGTATACTTGTATATTTATAAAGCAAGATCCTGAAGGTCTCAGGTGCATGATTCATAAAGGACACAAATTTGGTGGGCTCTATTTAGATATTTAGAAAAAGTTGCGAAGGTTTAAAACAAGTCGGCATACTTTTTCAAGGTCTGTATTCTACTTGACGTGGTGACACATACATGATATAACTCCATTTTATAAACCTTTATGTCCGCAAAAATATAACGCATAACGTTGCCGAGTCGATGAAGAATGATGGCAAAAAATGATTTTCATTTAAATGTGAAATAAATATTGTCAAATTATACAGATTGTCAGAGTTTATATCGTATGCTGCCCTCTAAATATTACTAGCATTTAGTATAGGAGGGGCCTTATTGTGAAGTTACTTTTTCATTCTCCTGTTTTCGGCTGTTAAAAGAGAGAAGAGAAAGACATTTTACCTGATAAAAGAAAAAGAAACAGTTATGAGAAACAACAATCTTATTCTGACTGAAAATAGAATTTAACTTCTAGATATTAGCAGTCTAAAATTAATTGTCCGTAATAAGTGAAACTAATAACTTGTAAAAGAAGGCA
This sequence comes from Nicotiana attenuata, assembly GCF_001879085.1. Classification (NCBI taxonomy): domain Eukaryota; kingdom Viridiplantae; phylum Streptophyta; class Magnoliopsida; order Solanales; family Solanaceae; genus Nicotiana; species Nicotiana attenuata. The sequence continues at coordinate 39,711,735 of NC_031996.1, forward strand.
GACATATGCTACATGTTACCCAATACTAATTGTGTACAAATCATTTACATTATCCGTTTATATAAGTTAATTCCTTGAAAATATAGTAGTAACCCATGTTGCATGTCTAATATTTGAGGTACTTGCTAGGTTTTGTACCTGTTTATTCCAGATCTGATTACAGAATACTTAAAGAAACATTAGAAAATTGTGTTACTGGCCAAAAACATGAAAAGCTGTCCTCTTGTTATAAGTTAAAGTGAATATGAAAAGACGTATGAATTCCTCTCCAGTCCTCAGGAGGTACGTCCATTGACTAAGAGGTCTCAATTTGAATCGTCATGTGCGAGTTCAAATTTTAATGGCCTCAGGTTATTACTGGTATGCAATTGTAAGATATTATTTGCAAAAGAAGGGTTGCCACGAAAATTTTAGATATTTCTAAGATGTTAAATTTCAAGATATTTCTCAAGTTTTAGTTACTTGTATACCTTCTTGGACTGAGCAATAAGGTATGAAAGCAATGTAACACAGGCAAAAGAATAATGGGCGAAAGTGAAGTCTCTGTCTTCTTTCCCCACTAAATTCTCAGCCATATTTGTGGTGGTAATCAATGAGTGGTTCTGTTTTGCAAAAATAACGCAACCTCCACAAAAATCAACCGTGTGGCCTATAACTAAAAAACAAGACTTGCTCTTCATTTATACGTGGATATACCCAAAAGAATCTTCATTTTCCCTTATATTCCACTGTTTTGTTAATGTAATTTATTTGAAGATTATTATGAAGAAATGAAGGGTCTATTGAAAAAGTTAAAGCATCTGTGGTTATAAGCATAGTCTTTACTTTCCTTTTCTTGAAATTTCATTTTTTTCCTTCTCAATAATTATTACAAAGTCAGAGGTAACAATTCCTGTTGATCCACAATTACGCTTTTCTGATTTGTTCTCAAGCGAAAGCTTTTTTTTTTTTTCGGGTTGAATTTTGAGTAATAACAAACATGAGAATGGTGTCGTGATGGCTTAGCGGTGTTTTTGGTATTTTCCACTTTGCAAATTTTTTGAAATATGTGAAAGGGATACTTGGAAGCAATGAAGAAAAAGCTTCTCAAAAGTGGACAATGTAATGGTTTTGAGTTTGCAATTAAAGTAAGGATTAACTTATAATTACTAATAAGTGTAAAGTACTTTTGCACTCTCAGGGTGAGTTTGGTATGAAGGCAAATGTTCTCCAATTTTTCCATGTTTGGTTGGTTTAAATGTTTTGGAAAACATTGTCCTTATGAACTCATTTTTCCAATTGGAGGAAAATATTTTCCTTATCAAGAGAAGGAAAAACATTTTCCAAAACTCCTTCTCAACTTTCCTCAACCTATTCCACCCCCCTCCCCC
>NC_031996.1:39713124-39738686 GCF_001879085.1 Nicotiana attenuata
TCGTTTTTCTCGTACCCACCCACCCCTCCAACCCCCCCCCCCCACTGGCCCCCCCTTCCACCTCGCTAGTTTTTTTTTGTAATTTCAAATTTTTGTTTTTCTGCACATACCCCTTCCCCCCTGTCCCCCTCCCCACCCGGGAAAAAAATATTTTTTTAAATATATTTTCAGTTTTAGTTTTTTCATCTTTCGGTTTACAGGTTCGAAATATTACTAGTTCCAAAGTTATGAGTTCGGATGTTTATGTATTTGGAAGTTTACGGATTTAGAGATATAAAATTTACGGGTTCGAAAGTTCGCGATTTCGAAAGTTTAACGGTTCGGAAGTTTATGAAATTTGTGGGTTCGGAAGGCTGTTGGTTCGAAAGTTTATGGCTTCATGTTTATTGTATCTAAATTATTTATGAATACTCTTGAGAAGTTATTTTCCTTAATTTGCGTACCAAACACCGGAAAATGAATAAGATTGCTACTTGTTTTTCAAGAAAACATTTTCTTTCCACGGAAAATATTTTCCGTTATACCAAACACACCCTCAATGTAATTTTACTTGTCATCGAAGGCAGTCCACAATCCCATAAATTTCCTATGTGTGAGGAGAAGTCATGATAGGCAAACAATCAGGAGAAGATCTAAGAACGTCTGCCATAATTTTACCTTATTCTTTTTTTTTTTTGAAAAGATAATTTTACCTTATTCTTCTTTAGGTTAATTTCTTATTATTTGCCCTGGCAATCGACGCCCTAACGCGCCACATTCAGGGGGATGTGCTGTGATGCATGTTATTTACAGATGGCATTGTACTGCTTGACGAGATACAAGGCTTTGTTAACAAGAGGTTAGAGGTTTGGAGATAGACCCTTGAGTCTAAAGGTTTCAAGTTGAGCAGGACCAAGATAGGATACTTGGAGTGCAAGTTCAGTGGTACTACTCAGGTAGTGGAGAAAGACGCGAGGCTTGATTCTCAAGTCATCCCTAGGAGAGAAAGTTTCAAGTACCTTGGGTCAGTTATTCAAGGAAAATGAGAGATCGACGAGGGTGTTACACATCGTATTGGGGCGAGGTGGATTAAATGAAGGCTCGCTTCTGGTGTTTTGTGTGATAAGAATGTGCCACTAAAACAAAAAGGTAAGTTCTATAGAGCATGGTTAGACCGACTATGTTGTATGGGATTGAGTGTTGGCCAGTCAAGAACTTCCATGTCCAAAATATGTAGGTAGTTGAAATGAGGATGTTGAGAAGGATATGCGGGCATACCAGGTTAGATAGAATTAGAAATGAAGTATTCAGGACAAGGTGGGCGTGGCCTCTGTGGAGGACAAGATGCGGGAGACGATATTTAGATGGTTCGGTTATGTGAAGAGGAGAGGCACAAATGCACCAGTGAGGAGGTGTGAGAGGTTGGTCTTGGAGGGCCTAAGGAGAGGTAGAGGCAGGTCGAAGAAGTATAGGGGAGAGGTGATTAGGCAATATATGGCGTTGCTCCAGCTTACTGAGGATATGACCATGGATAGGAAGGTATGAGAATAAAGGTATAGGTAGCCGAGCGTTGTCCTTGTTTGTAACAATAACTTTAGTACATGAGTTAGCGTCATTTGTGTATTTTCGTATTCTTTGACTTTTGTTATTACTTGTTGTTGCTTGCATAAGGTTTTTCTGATTGCAGTACCTAGTGTTAGTTTTGTAGTTTCGCTTCGGTTTTCTGATTGGTGTGCTTGTTGTTGGCCTTCCTTTTACCTTTCCTAAGCCGATGGTCTACCGGAAACAACCTCTCTGCCTTCTTGAAGGTAGGAATAAGGCTTGCATATACACTATCCTCCACAGACCCTACTTGTGGGATTACACTGGGTTTTTGTTGTTGTTTAGGTTAATTTCTCAGTAATTGCCATAAAATCCATGGAATATATCTTTGAAGTACATAGGCTGTAGACCATGTATAAGGCAAGTCGATATTGCTGTCAGTTGTGAATTTTTTTGTACAATACCTGTTTCTTTTCCTTTTCCTTTGTCATAAAATTTTCTTTTCCTTTGTTACAAAAACTCTCATGATCTTTAAATTTTCTTTAATGGCTGAGAAGACAACATATGTGTTGACAAATATCTTTAATGGGTGGACTTTGATTAATAATCTTCTCAAATATTCATAAACATGGCTAAATATATATTGGTAAGAGGTCAAAAGTAATTTTGTGGGGGCTCTGAAGCCTGACTTCTCACCATATTGCTGATATGTTTGTAGTCTTTCAGCATGCATGGATTGTTCTGTTAAAGGATTATCTGCAAAGGATTGGGGTAGTGGTGATCTTCTCTGCTTGAAATGTTCATTGGACTAGTGATATGTTTATCAGACACTCAAGTAAGTTGCTCCCTGATAATTGATACCTCGAAGGAAGAAAGCAGAAATATTAACAGGAAAATGCATGTATAGGAAGCAATATTATTAGCTCCTTTATTACAATAATAAACGTGGAAGGAAGAAAATTATTGATTTGTACAAAGAAAGAATATGCTCATTCAAATCCTTGTATGATGCTGTCTCATCATCCCAATGCCCCGGAGCTTCACAACCTCTGAACCAGAATGGGGAAGATTGACAGACGAAGCTTCTTTTTCTTGTCGTCTATAGTTTAGTTTCAGACACATGCTCAAATTCTTGTGGACTCTTTTAGGTGCTATGAGTAATTGCACTTTAATACTTTTTGCCACTGTTCTCTGCTATCCTACAATGGGATGACCATGTTACCTCTATACATATGCATATCTTTACACTAGTGCTATCTCTTTAACTTTCATAGAATGAGTCTTTTTGATAAATCCTACATAGAGGTCTGCCCTGCTTGAGTCACACTCTGGACGTCTAGCATTTCGGCCTCCTTCTGACATGCTTTTCACGAATTGCCCTAAATTCTGCCAATTTTCTGGCTCAAACAAGCGCTTGTTCATTCTCAGGAATGTAAATGCGCTCAATGCATTTCCAGAATCTGACCTGCTTGTTGCCAAAACTTGAGAATATGCTCCACCATCATACCTCTCTAGAGCATTTTCTCCAGCAAGTTCTACTTCAGAAGTTCTAGTTGCTTTTTTTACTTGTCGAACTAAGCCTTCTGGTGAGCAATTTGCACTCTGGGGCTGTTCACCATCCCTCATTTCCATACATGTAAAGTTAAATACAACACGATGTTTCCCGAACATACGTGCGATAGGTAAATAGCCATTTGTCTCTCTCGTATTATAGTATCCTGCTGTTAACTCTGCAGCATGTGATCTAGTATTGTAATGCCAATGAATCCCAGCTACCTTTCCTGATAGTTTAGCCCCAGTTCCTTGGTATATACTTTCTGCTGCTCCTAGGATCCTGTCGCCATGCTCCAGTAGCTTTCCTGAATACCACTCTAGGAAGAATTTTCCATATTCACTGTTCCATGTTCCATCATTTTGGAAAAATCCAGTATCCTCAGGAAATTGGTTGTAGTTTCCTGAGTCATGAGGCCCTCCCTGGCCCCAGTCATCCTTTCCCGCCGCCTTGGCAGATGCTGCCAGTGAAGCTCTCATGTACTGTGTTGACAAAAAAGAAGTTAGTTTACTTTTTCCAGCTTCTGAAGGTCTTTCTATTTTTTTCTGATATTTACTTATGTAAGGAAAAACAATTTTATTAATATCTCTGACAATAGATGCAAAAAGTTACCTTGTCATAGTTCTGGAATTCTCCAATTCCAGGAAATCTCCAAGTACCATTGCTTTCTGGATAGGATGGATATCTAAGCTCCCCACACGGACCCAATCCCACTTGAATCTCCTGTAGATGAAAATAGAATGTCAATTTCAAGTTTTCCTACCATTTTAGCTTGGAAAATATAATAGGAGTATAACACCCAAGGGGTGTGGCCTAGTGGCCAATGAACTGTTTTGAGAAATGAGGTTTCAGATTCAAATCCTAGCGGAGATAAAAACACTAGGTGATCTCTTCCCATCCGTCCAAGCCTTGGAGGATGGAGTTGCATGGTACCTTTTGCAGGTGGAGGTAATAGATTCACTTTCCAAACTTAGCTCCTAGTCCTCCCTTAAAGAAGAGAGGATTTTATGCATGCTGTGTGTGTTTATTTTTCTAAAGCTTGTGTTTGTTCTTTTCAGTTACTGTTGCTTTAGAGTTTGGTAGATTAGTAGGAAGTATCCTATTGAAGTAAATAATATTGGTTATGTGATTGTATAGCAGAAGTCTTACCACTATGACATCTCCCAAGTAATCGTTGAATCTTTGTCTGAAGCTCCTCATATAGTCAGTGTATACCTGAATGGGTGTCCTTCCTTTGAGTACTGGTAACATATCACAACCTAAGGAAATATACTCAGGATTTCTCCTGCCTGATCTATCTGTGTAGACAAGATCTGGATTCTTCCCGATATCTTCAAGTACCCATGGAGGTAGAGGAATACTGCAAAATCCGTTACAATTTTTAGTGACAGTTTGATTTCTTCTTGAACTGTGATTCTGAATCGTGAGAAGTAATTCCAGTTTCACTTGAAATATTCCCTTGTAAGCTATGAAATATTACTTTGGATTGCAGTAGAATGTCTTTTGCCAAAGATTATAATTTTGTTAACCATTTCATGCAAGGACTGAGAACTTTAATAAAGCTGAGATTCTATAGGAGTATTGGATATTTTGAGAAAAATAATAATTGTCTCTTTCCTTTAAAAGCTTTGGGAAACATTACTAAGATGATAGGAATTGCCTTACTGGTGTTGTGATTTGTGAATATGAGAACAGAAAAGGTAAACTTCCTAGTTCATCAGAACCTAATTAGAAGTTCCTGATTCTGTGCAATAATGGTGTATTGCTAGATCATTGGGGTTTAAGATTTACTCTCTATATTACTAGCAGCTTATTAGAGTCTAATGGTTAAGACTGCCTACAATAGACCCTTGTGGTCCGACCCTTCTCCGGACCCTACACATAGCGGGAGCTTAGTGCACCGGGCTGCCCTTTACTAGCAGCTTATTAGAGTCTAATGGAAATAGAGCAGAATATAGATTGTGATAAAGCCAGATATGGTCCAATTGTATATTTATTCAAGCAAAATATATATTAGTACCTGCAAGAGTCTCCAACATTTCCACCACACTGGTGAAAAGACATGACAACTTGAAGTTTCAAGCCATGTTCTTTACACATCTTGACAAGCTCAGCATAACCTTCCCAATTATACTTAAAGGGTCCATCTTTCTCCACCAAACCCCACCAAGCATCCACCATTACGCCTTCAACTCCAGCACTTCTCAAGGCCATCAAACTCGCATTCATCAGTCGTGGCTTGTTCAATTTCCCTCCCATGGTTACGGTATCAAGTGGCAGCATCACAAAAACAGGTACTGCTGTACTATTATTGCTATGAGTAGTTGTTAGCTCATGAAGTTTTTCTCTTTTCTCATTTTTTCTTCCTTCCATGGGAACCATGTTTCTTTCGTGAGAGAGGTGAGCTTCTTGCATTGAACTCTTTGCTACGAGACGACAAGTTGGCTTTGTTTGCACAAACAAAGCCATGCCTAAGAAATCATCAGGTGTTTTAATACCTTTGGTTTCTGTTATATTGATAAAAGAAGTTGAAGAATGAACTGCTAAAGTCATTTGTTTTGTTTTGTTTTGTTTTGTTTTTTAAATTTTAAATAGAAAATGTAGGACTTGCTGTTTTTGATAATAGAAGATATAAGAATTGAAGTTGTGGTTGTATATTTATAAAGGAAGGTCCTGAAGGTTTCAGGTGCATGATTCATAAAGGAGACAAATTTGGTGGGCTCTATTTAGATATTTAGAAAAAGGTGCAAAGGTTTAAAACAAGTCGGCAAACTTTTTCAAGGTCTGTATTCTACTTAACGTGGTGACACATACATGATATAACTCCCTTTTATAAACCTTTATGTCCTCAATGATATAACGTATAACGTTGCCGACGGCAATTAGGAAGATGGCAAAAAAGGAAAAATAAAATAAAATAAAAATTAATTTAAATGTGAAATAAATATTGTCAATTATACTAATATAGTCAAGCTTTTCTATAACATCGTTTGTTTCGATATTTTTTGGGTTTTATGGTAGATGACTGTTATACACCTGTAACTGCATTTGATGTTTAGATATATTTTGGTTGTTTTAAAGAAAAATGATCTAAAAATTAATTTTTTTAATGTTACATATAAAACATAAAAAAATTATTTTAAATTTAAATACTCAAAATATATGTAAATTCTACCAATTAAATTGTAACGATCAGGTCGGTCGTTTTGAGAATTAACGCCCCGATCCTTTGTTAATTGTTTTCCTTATGTCTTTTTTTTGCTATTGTGATTTACCGGGATGATTCATGTTGAGTTTCGGAGTGTTTTGGGACACTTAGTCCCTAAATGAGAGCTTAAGTCTTAGAATTTGGACCGTAGTCGGAACAATATGAAGACGACTACGGAATAGAATTCTGTCGATTTCGTTAGCTATGTTGGGTCATTTCATGTTAAGGGGCGTGTCCGGATTGTGTTTTTGAGGTCCGTAGCTAATTTAGGCTTGAAATGACGAAAATTGAATTTTTGGAGTTTTGGGCCGTTAGTGAATTTTTGATATTGGGGTCGGAATCCGATTCCGGAAGTTATAGTAGGTCCGTAGGAATATGACTTGTGTGCAAATTTGGGGTTAACCGGACATGGTTTGGTTGGTTTCGGCATCGGTTGTAAAGTTTTTTAAATTCAAGTTCATTAGGTTTGGATTGGAGGGTGATTCGTGGTTTTAACGTTGTTTGATGTGATTTGAGGGCTCGACTAAGTTCGTATGATGTTTTAGGATTGGTTGGTATGTTTGGTTAAGGTCCCGGGGGCCTCGGGTGGGTTTCAGATGCTTAACGGATTTGATTTGGGACTTGAGCAAATTCTAAACTAGGCTGCTTCTGGTGTTTTCGCACCTGCGGTGGGAAGCCCGCAGGTGCGGCCCCGCAGAAGCGAGGAAGGAGGTCGCAGATGCGGCTATAGGCTAGGGGTCTAGTGGCCGTAGGTGCGACTCAAGAACCGCAGAAGCGGAGCCGCATCTGCGAAGAAATGAGCGCAGGTGCGGTGCCTGAGGAATTAATGTAATTCCGCAAATGCGGAGCTTTAGCCGCAGAACCGGGACCGCAAAAGCGTCCCCATGACCGCAGATGCGGAAATCTCTGGGCAGAAAAGGGGAGTTCGAGGGTTTGAGATTTCATAACACAAAATTTAATTTGGAACTCGGTGAGAGGCGATTTCTTGAGGGATTTTGAAGGAGAGCTATTGGGTAACGAATTCTAACTCTATTTTGTATCATATATATAAACCTATCGTTGTTTTCCTCGTCTAATTACGGAATTTGAGGGTGGAAGTTTGAAAATGGGGGAAAAGTTTCCCAATTGAAAATCTAAATTTTGAATAGGAATTTGACGTCGGATTGGGATGATTTTTGTACGAGTGTACTCATGAGTGAATGGGTGTTCATAATTTGTGACTTTTACCCGATTTCGAGACGTGGGCCCGGGAAGGATTTTTAGGCGTTTTTCCTATTTTCTTACCCGAGCTTGATTTCATTGGTTAAATTAGTTACTTGTAGTACATTATGCAATTGGTTTGATTAGATTTAGGCATTCAGAGTTGGATACTCGTGGCAAGAGCGTAATATCGGGTTGATTTGAGCGGTTCGAGGTAAGTGGCTTGCCTAACCTTGTGTTGGGAACTTCCCCATTAGGATGTTTAGTATTATTTGATGTTTTGAGTGCCGTGTACGTGAGGTGACGAGTACGTACACGGGCTATTGTTGCAAAAACCCCGTTTTCCTACTTGATCATAAACTGTTTCCCCTTATTAGATTGCACTATTATGTTTAATTGTCGAGATTAGATTAGGAAAGCATGCCTACGTATTTTTAACTGCTTATTTGATTTATGTGCAACATGCTTATGTGGAAACCTCTTTCCCCTCGTTTGTGTTTAGTCTGAACTGTATAATTGATGTCGTACCTATCATTTTTATCTTGAGCCGTATATTTATTTTGGGACTATGGACGTATTCCGAGAGATCCCCCGGTGTTGCATATTTATTTTGGGACTACGGACGTATTTCGGGAGATTCCCCAGCACTGCATGTTTATTTGGGACTATGGACGTACTCCAAGAGATCCCCCAGCACTGCATATTTATTTTGGGACTACGTGCGTATTCCGGGAGATCCTTTTGTACTACATAATCATTTCGGAGCCTACGGGACGATATTCCGGGGGAGTTTCCTGGTTTGTTTACTTTGTTCCGACTCGAGGGCTCCCTTAACTGTTTAAATTGTGCAATTTTTTTAATTGTTTTACCGTAATCTTTATTTATATCTTTTACTGCTTAATTAATTATATATATACTTCGGTAGGGCCCTGACCTGACCTCGTCACTACTTGACCGAGGTTAGGTTTGGTACTTACTGGGTACCATTGTGGTGTACTAATGCCCTTTCCAGTACATGTTTTCGTGTGCAGATTCAGGTATGAGCTATCAACCTCGAGGTTAGTGCGTGTTAGCTGATTTCAGGAGACTTCAAGGTATTTCTCCCCGCGTACGCAGATCCTCGGAGTCCCCTTCTATTCCCTCCTAGAGATTTCCTTTTGTTTATCTTCAGACTTTTGTATAGAGCTACATAGATTAAGAAGCTTGTGACTTGGCAATATTCCAGTTCTTGGGAGATTGTTTTGTTTAAGCCGGGAGGCTCTATCCTTGTTATTCACTATATGCTGTTTAAAATTTTTTATAGTAGTGTTTTCTTTAAGTTTTTCGTAATATTAGGCTTACCTAGCCATAAAGACTAGGTACTGTCTCCACATCTTCGGAGGGGTTAAATTGGGCGGTGACATAAATATTGAAAACTAAGACATTATTAATAAATTCGTAACTAAGTGTATAAAGATTTAAACTCTAAAGCATACATTTTAAAGCTACTAGAAGATTATATTATTTTAAGATTGATGGAAAAACTCCAAAACAACCTCTCTCTACCTTCATAAGGTAGGGCAGTAGGGGTAAGATTTGTATACACACTATCCTTCCGAGACCTTACTTGTGAAATTTCACTGGGTTTGTTGTTGGAAAAACTACGTAATTGTAGCTTGGTTCATAGATTCCAGTCTCTTATTAACGATATAACGTTTCAATTAGCGAAGATGTCGGGTTTGTTATTTAATAAATAATAACAAAAGAGTTGTGAATGGAAAATGGTGGGAAAAGAAATGGAGGGATGACCCGCGACCCGGTCCGGTCTAGCCCGTTTTTCTTTCCCGGATTAATTTAAATTCGTTTTAAATTTGCCGCAAAAATTTCCAACAGCCATGACTGTTCTGAAAGGTTGCAAACCTCTTCAGAGGGTCACACCTGTTCCAAACAGCCATGACTGTTCTGAAAGGTTGCAAACCTCTTCAGAGGGTCACACCTGTTCCAACAGTCATGACTATTCTGAAAGGTTGCAAACCTCTTCAGAAACATCACCAAGTTGGCTATAAATAGACCTTCAAATCCCAGAATATTTACTTACAAAATTTTCTGAATCTTCTTCTTCTTCTGCACAAAATATTCCAGTGTGTTTTACGACCATCGAGTGGTTCGCCGATCACCAGAGTTTTAGGTACTGATACACTGGTGAGTTAAATCGTTCTATCCTGGGAGGATATATTCCATAACCTCGCGTACTTGAGGGGAATAATTTCCTTAAGGACACACTGTGTATTCAGTGGGCTCGATTTGTTCCTTCAACGTTTCAAAAATTATTTTGAAGTTCGAATACTATTTTTCAGAATTGTTTCTACTAACTTTCTGTTTTATTTTTCAGAAAGATTTACTGTTTTATTTAATTACAACAATACAGATAAATAACAAAGATTTGTGTTCAAACTTTCAGCAAAAGGATATCTAATAGCTTTCCGTTGAAGGCAATCTAGGAGGTTAACAGTTGAATTTGCTATCTCGGTCCAAGTAGCAATAGGCTGAGGTTACAATTTTTAAACTTATTATTGGTGATCTTATTAGAGATTCTACATAGATGTTGTAAAGGGGTAATTTTACAAAAAGCGTACCGCTAAAAAGATGGATGTTGCTTGTATAGGTAAAAAGCTGTAATAGAGAGGTAAAATATAACATAAAAATCAGTTCCGAGAAATGCTTGGCTTTTATAATAAATGACTGTTATATGAGAATGTTGTTATAGATAGATCTGACCGTATTTAATATCAGAGGAGGCATATTGTTAAATTACTTTTTCATTCTTCTGTTTTCAGCTGGTAAAAGAGAAGAGAAAGACATTTTACGTGATAAAAGAAAAAGAGATATTTATGAGAAATAACAATCTTATTCTGATTGAAAATAGAATTTAACTTCTACATACTGGCAGACTAAAATAATTGTCCATCATAAGTGAAACTAATCACTTGAATAAGAAGGCAGACATATGCTACAACATGTAAATCTATATTAATTGTCCAAAAATTATTTACGTTATTCATGTATGTAAGTTAATCCCTTGAAAATATAATAGTAACCCATGTTGCATGTCTAATATTTTATTTTGAGGTAGTTGCCAGGTTTTTGTACATGTTATTTCAGATCTGATTGAGAATACTTATATGAAAATTGCATTACTGGCTGAAAAACATGAAAATAATTCCTCTTTTTATTAGTTAAAAGTAAATATGAAAAGATGTATGAATTTCTCTCCAGTTCTCGGGACCAGAGGCAAATTCAGAATTTGAAGATCACGGGTGCATTTTTGGATTCAACCAAAATTTGCTTTATATATAAGGTGACACTGTTAAAATATTACTATTTTCTAAAAAAAAAAATACATATATACATAAAATTTTTGCCGAACTTTACGGATGTCGGTAATCCTTTTGGTATCGCATAGGTCCGCCTCTATTCAATGGGTACATCATTATTTGCAAAAAAGGGTGGCCACGAAAATTTTAGATATTTCTAAGATGTTAAATTTCAAGATATTTCTCAAGTTTCAGTTACTATACACCTAGAGCAATAAGTTAAGAAAGCAATGTAACATAGTCAAATGAATAATGGCGAAAGTGAAGTCTTTGTCTTCTTTCCCACTAAAATCTCAGCCATATTTGTGGTGGTAATCAATGAGTGGTTCTGTTTTGCAAAAATAATGCAATCCCCACCAAACTTAACCGCACTTGCTCTTTGTTTATACGTGGATATACCCAAAAGAATCTTCATTTTCCCTTATATTCCACTGTTTTGTTAATGTAATTTATTTGAGGGTTAGTATGAAGATATGAAGGGTTTAATGAAGAAGTTAAAGCATATGTGATTGTACGTAATCCCTCCATTTTAGTTTCTGTGAACCTATTTTCATATTACTTTATTATATAAAAAAAAGACCCCTTTTCATATTTGGAAATGATTTATACAATAATTTATAGTCATACAAAATATATGTGTCTGCCCAATCTAACATGTTCACGTAAATTGAAACGGAAAGAGTATACTCTTTACTTCCCTTTCTTGAAATTTCATTTTTTTTTCCTTCTCAAGAATAATTACAAAGTCAGAGATAACTACTCCTATTGATCCACAATTACACACTTCTGATTTATTATCAAGCAAAAGTTTTTTTTGTTTGAAGCAAACTTGAGAATGGTGTCGTGATGGCTTAGACTGTTTTGGGATTTTTCCATTTTGCAGTTAAAATAAGGATTAAATTATATTTACTGATTAGTGTAAATTACTTTTGCACTCTCAATGTAATTTTACCTTTCATCGAAGGTAAGTTCCTTACTTTTTAAATTACAAATTCCACTTGCCATGGATAAGCATGTAGCTTCCTTTTAAGTAATTTGATAGTGTAATATTTTTTACACATGATATTTGACATAAGTTAAACTATTAAAGTAATAGGAATCATTGTGAGCGAAAGCATAGAAAAAATGATGGACTATGCGTGATTTTCATGCGTTTTGGCTTCGAAGAAATGGAGAATTAAGGGGAAAAAAGAAACAAGAAAGGAACTAAAACCTTCTCAATCAATGATATTAAATATTGTAATACTAAGAAGACTTTTCCTTTATAATATACTTTAAGAGTATACTAAATTTTATAGCAAAATGCAAGCAGGGATGGCTGCCAAGCTTGTATTGGGTAGGAGGTTCAGCGAAAAACAAGAGAGTAGCCATATCTTTCAAGCTAGCATAGATAGCAGTAGGAGACCAAACGAATATTTTACCTAATAGTGTGGAAGAAGTCCTACTAAACTTATTACCAAAGAAAAAAAAAAGTCCTACTAAACTCCTAACTGTTATGGAAATGATTATATTGTGGATGTGCATTATTACTCCGCTATAGATAATCTTCCTAAAGAAGAATATTCATTTAGTACTCCACTGAAGTTTATCTACAAGCAGCTGATGCAGACAGTTTACAACCAACTCAATGAAATGATTTGCAACAACTTCTTATTAAACATGCAGGTTACGTTGCAAGCAGCTCAAGAAAAGCCTTGCTGCTGCTTCCAGAAAAGCCTCGCAACTGCTTCCTTTCTTCTATAAATAGAGGAGTTTTCAGTTCATTATGTACGAGAGTTTGAAGTTGAATAATACATCACTCTCTTTCTATACTTGTCTTCGATTTATTTACTTTAAAGTCTTTATTTTATAATACGTTATCAGTACGAAACTCTAACCAACTGAGTATAAAAATATTAATGAGCTCGAAGCTGAAAAAGGCTATTAATAAAACAAAGAAAAGCAAGTCAGTTGGAGACGCAATTGGAAATTAGGCAAAAGCGAAGAAGGGGAATTAAAGAGAGTGAAGAATTGAAAAACGGAAGTGAGAGCGAGAACCTCGCGCGAAGAACAACAATCAATTTGCAGAATCTTTGGCAAAGCACACATGATGGAAAAACAACTAATCGTTGTTGTTGAAGGCACTGCCGCCGTGGTTAGATTACGTCGACAAAATGATACGTGTTCATCTTCGATGTAAGGCGATGCTCTTACGTCTGTGGTTAGATCTTGTTCAATTCGAACATCATAAGGTATATTATATCCTTGAGGTGGTGAGTTTTTCTTCTTGGCAGTAGTGGTTGCTTATATTTGGTTTAATATCTTTATCATCGCTTGCTTGGTTATATGCTACGTATACAACACCTATTTTGGTATTTGTTTTTATCCGTATTATCTTAATAAAGGATTACAAAGTGGATAACATCGTTAGATCCACTTAAACTCCAGGAGAGTTTGCAAGAAATATACAACCACCAGAAGTGGTTATATTTTGGATATCTTATTGTAGCTAAATTTTGTTAACCACCAAAAGTGGTATATGACTATGACCACCAGAAGTGATAATTTAGGCTTTCTATGGTTACAATTGAAGATAAACTACATAAATATTCCCTATATTAAATGCATGCCTCGATTTGCTCCAAAAATAGTAAATACTTTAAAAGAGGTTGAAGTATCACAATTTGATGTGATTAATGCGCGTTCAGATAATTATGTTTGATTTCCCGAAGGATGAGAATTTTTGATAAATATTAATCCATTCCCTGAAGTGAATGTGATAATGTTAATAAAATATGAACGCGCTCTTGATGCAAACATATTACGATTCACCTCGAGAAGAGGTAATATGATTGAGATAATATATACTCAATTTTACGTATTTTAAATTTGCTTCTATAGAAGTAACACAATTGAATTTTTCTCCTGAAGCAGGAAAATATTATGAAATTGTGTCTTTCTGTGCTTAAATAAAATAATGAGCTATTCAAAATTATTTTTGAAGCTCATTCTCATTCCCTGGAGTGAATGAAGAAATACCACAACTCACCTCCTAAAGAGCTAGAATAACAGAGGATATAAATATTATTTTTGTGGCATAAAGATCATTACAGCACTTACCTGTTGTACGTAAAACATCTTGGATAATTTTATTAAATATCATTCCAAGGCAAAAGTATTCTTGTAGAATGCTTTCTACTACAACCACATTAGTATGTTATGGTTAGTTATTGAGTTCCCCGAAGAAAATAACAACTTGTGTATCTTTCCTTAAAGGATGCAGTGACTATGTGGTTGCTGCATTGATACAAAATATTCAGATGTTAATGGTATTTCTTCTTGAAGGAGATATTTGTCACAAAGTTAGTGGTAAAAATATTAAAATTCTTAATTTTTGTCATTTATAAATTTAGAATTGGCTTTATATTGTTCATTTGATTATGATTTTCTCTCATGATACTAGAAGTGTCTGAGCCATATTTGATAGTACAAAATGTATCAAAAACTCCTGAAGAGTTAACTGTTTGTCTAGAAGACACATGACACAAGTAGTGTCCGAACAATATTAGATTGTGGATAATAAATAAAGGCTCTCGAAGAGCTTATATACAAATATGTCATTCATATTATATGATTATGGTCAAATCATATGTTGTAGTAAACCTGAAGTTTACTACCACAAATGACTATCATATTGAGACTCCAAATGATTGAAAGATTAAAAATTTTCATGTTTCCACAATCATAGGGGGTAAAATAATATGTATGTGAGAAGGGACCCACCTTATTCTTCAATTTGTACTATATCATATATCAAAGTAAACCAGAAGTTTACTAATGCAAAAACAGTCACAGTAAATCAGAAGTTTTACTGATACAAAAGTAGCCACAGTAAATCAGAAGTTTACTAATACAAAAGTTTATGCCATAGTAAGCTAAAAGTTTACTAAGAGATAGCACATGACATGATAAACTTGAAGTTTTCATTTGCCATTTTTAAATGAGCTATTTGAGAATTCAGATAATCATATAGTGAAGAACTAGAAGATTCTTCAAGAATTCTCTTGTGTTGCTTGTTCTCATAATAAATTGATTATACCGGCTAAAGTTGGGACTAGGACCCCTGAATTTTGGAATATACAAAAGGTGAATATGAGCCCATTCACCTATCATGTGAACTACTTATAGATGCATATATGAGATGGGTACATGTGTGTTTATTGTCAACCAGCAGTTTGGCATTTGAAATTGCTTTTCTAAATTAAGAGCATAATTTTCAGGATTATGAAATCAACATAATTCATCTTGAAGATGTTGGTTTATATCCAAGCTAGTTTAGCTTTGAATACCTCCTATTAATGGCTAAACTATTACTTATGAGAACAAAGCTTCATGTATTGGTCTAAGATCATCTAAATTGCATACAGCAACACTTGTATGCATCAGACCAACAATATATGATAAGTCCTCCCCTCACAATTGGTTTAGGATCAGAAGCCAAATATTTTTACTATATAATAACTTTTGATGCGTGGTATATGATTAATTTCTCTACCACAAAGCATAAAGATAGGTTTCCTAAAGAAGATTTGGGATATATGTTAGTTTTTTTTAACATTAGGGGGATGAAATAAGCAGTTGAAAAATATGTTGTATGAATCGAATTATCATTAATATAGTCCTCACTTTGAAGATAATTCAAGTCAAATGCCAGAAGCATTTGCTGATCCAAAATAAAATATCATGTTTCAGCTGCAAATGTTCCTATTAAAATTAAAGTCCCTGAAGGATAGAGTTTACTGTACGCATGAAGCGTGGTAGACCAATCGGTTCCAAAGGTAACAATCCTTGAAAAGGATAGGAGCAAATGATCAAAATGATCATAATAAGGAGGAAATAAGCTCTAGAAGAGCCCACGATATAACATTTCATGAAACTCCTGAAGAAGTTCAGGTACCTAAAATTAAAGAAAGTGATGAGATCTCAACAAGTTATGTCGCTTAGGAACCGATATAAAATTATCGTCAACGATATATTTGATACAATATAGTGCACAATATTGTAGAAGATTATGAGGATCGGACCTGTAGTCCAGACATCTGGAGGTGTCATACCATTTAAATGCAAGGCATAACCTATATGACTCATTTGATTAAGTCTATATGAAGATCCCTGAAGGATTTAAAATGCTTGAAGCATATAATTCAAAGTCTCGAGAAATGTACTCGATCAAAATAATAAAGACCTTTGTACGGTTTAAAGCAATCTGGGCATATGTGGTATAATCGCCTCAGTGAATATTTGCTGAAAGAAGGTTACATAAATGATGTTATTTGTCCATGTATTTTTATAAAGAAAATGACATCAGAATTTGTTATACTTGCTGTTTGTGTTGATGACATAGATCTTGTTGGAACTCCAGAAGAGCTCCAAAAGGCAAATGAATATCTTAAGAACGAATTTGAGATGAAAGATCTTGGAAAGACAAAACTTTGTCTTGGCCTGCAAATTGAACATTTAGTAGACGTGATCTTTATCCATCAATCTGCCTATACACAAAGGGTCTTAAAATGCTTTTACATGGATAAAGTGCACCCATTGAGTACACCAATGATTGTTCGATCACTTGAAGTGAATAAGGACCCGTTCTGACCTCCAGAAGAGGATAAGGAACTCCTTGGTCCTGAAATACTCTATCTCAGTGCAATTGGTGCACTTATTTATCTTGCTAATGCTAACAAAGGTGGTGCAGATCGTATTGGTTATTTATCTGATCCCCATAAAGTTCGATCTCAAACCGGCAATCATGAAGTGCATATGGTTGAGATCAATGATTCATTCGAGAAAAATATAGGTTGGAATGTGATAAAAAAAATCCACAATTTTATACCAAGACAATGTTGCATGCATAGCCCAATTGAAGTTTATAAAAGAAGATAGAACGAAGAACATTTCACCAGAATTATTCTACACACATGATCTTTAGGAAAATTGTGACATTGGTGTGCAACAAATCCGTTCAAGTGACAATCCAGCAGATTGTCTTTACCAACTTCAACTTTTGAGAATATAGTATCCAATATTGGAATGCGAAAACTCAAATATTTGAAACAAGGTCTTCATCAAGGGGAGTAAAATACGCAATGTACTCTTTTTTCCTTACTAATTTTTTTCCCACAGGGTTTTTCTTGTAAGGTTTTTAATGAGGCAACTAGAAATGTGCATTACTAAATATATGTACTCTTTTTCCTTCACTAGAATTTTTTCCACTGGATTTTTCCTTGTAAGGTTTTAACGAGGCACAATATCTTTTAATGAACATCCAAGGGGGAGTGTTATAAAAATAATTATATTGTGGATGTCCATTATTACTCCGCTATAGATAATCTTCCTGAAGAAGATTATCCATTTAGTACTCCATTGAAGTTTATCTACAAGCAGCTGATGCAGGCATGTTACAAGCAACTCAATAAAATGATTTGCAGCGGCTTCTTATTTAACAGGCAGGTTGCAAGCAGCTCATGTAGACAGCTTACAAGCAGCTCAAGAAAAGCCTTGCAGCTGCTTCCAGAAAAGCCTCGCAGCTGCTTCCTTTCTTCTATAAATAGAGGAGTTTTCAGTTCTTTATGTACAAGAGTTTGAAGTTGAATAATACATCACTCTCTCTATACTTGTCTTCGATTTATTTACTTTAAAGTCTTTATTTTATAACACTAACCATGTGTTTTTCATTCATTTTTATCCCACAAATACGTGGATCTATAGAAGTGGTGTGCAAATATTGTCCATCCAAATCGAGTTTATTACCTCCTATTGTTGCATAATCATAATTTCTCTACCCTTATTAACTTGTGAAAAGAAAAACTAGACGTAATTATCCAAAAATAAAGGAAAGAGTAAGTCAACCGTAAATGCTGCTTATTCGATTTTATTCTGTCTTTGTTTTGGCGTGGAAATCTTGATTATTGTCATAAAAAATGTTAAGAGTGAATGTCCATGTAATATGAAGTTACTTAGGAGTAAGTTAGTGTCACGATCCAAAATCCAACTAGTCGTGATGACATCTAATCCAATCTTCTAGGTAAGCATATTAACAACTATCCAATTTAATGAGATTTATTGAACACTTATATGATAAAATAACTGAGCCTTTATACATTTTCCAAGGATTGGTAGTGCAAATCATGAGCTTACAATTTACAAAGCTGGTATGAAATAAAAATACATCATCTGTTGCAATATACATGAACATATCAAAATTCTAAAGCTACCAAGATCAAGAGGCAGCTATGACCGGAACGTAGGTACGTCTTCAAGTCCAGCTCCCGCCATACACAACAACGTAAGCATCCAACATCTGCACGCAAGGTGCAGAAGTGTATTATGAGTACAACCGACCCCATGTACTCAATAAGTAACAAACCTAACCTTAGGTTGAAAGTAGTGACGAGCTGGGACAAAGATCGGAGTCAAACACCAATAGGCAACAACAGTTCATAACAATATAATAAAAGCGATAAAAGAAATAACTCAGAGATATAATGCTCGGCTCGTTCACAGTTCCGGAAAATAGGCATGCTTTTCAAGTATAACAGTGAAAACCCAAATCTTTTACTGAAATCAACAAAATGTGAGTAAATCTGAAAAACTGTGATTTTTCCCAAAAATTTTCTACAACAGGTAAGACGTTTTATTATCAAATGGCACAAGGAAAGTACATCTTTATGCCTACATATCAATGTGTATATGAAGTCATGAATGACACAATACCGTACAACATGAGAAAAAATGTATCTCTATGCATGTATGTCAAGTGTGCATGTCGAATGCAATGCAACTCAGTGATAAAACCATATGCATACTGTCAGAGTATCAATTCACTCAGTCCTCCCAATCACCTAGTCCTCCCATTCACTCATTCCTCACAGTCACTCAGTCCTCATAGTTACTCAACACTCGTTGTCAGCACTCGCACTCGCACTGCACTCGCACTCAGTAGGTACCTGCGCTCACTGTGGATGTGCAGACTCTGGAGGGGTAATTCCAGCCCAAGTACTATAATAAGCCAATCATGGCATAAATAGAATAAACATGCTGCGACGTGCAGCCAATCCCATAAATATCCTCACAATCAGGCCTTCGTCTTCACTCGATCATCAATCTCTCCAGTCTCTCGGGCTCACAATGTCATGAAAATCATTCCAAAAATGACGATGTGATGTATAATAAATGGTAACATAGACTAAGATATTATATGCAAATGAATGTGTATGACTGAGTATGTAATTGCAATGTAAGAAAATAACTCAACAACAGTCCCAATAGGATAAGCATGTAGCCTAGACATGGTTTCTAACATGGACCACAACTCAATTGCTCTACTACGTAGAGATTTCATGGTTGCAGATAAGATCAGGTAACTACACAGTACCGCCGAAGTAACTAAGTCACAATTCACACGGTGCACGCCTACACGCCCATCACCTAACATGTGCGTCATCTCAACACCAAACACATAACACATATATTCAGTATTCATACCCTCAGCACCAAGTTTAGAAGTGTTACTTACCTCGAACAAGCCAAATCCAATACCGAGCAAGCCAAGTGATGCTCCAAAAATGCCATCCCGCATACCGACCTCTAAATGGTTCAAAACTAGCCAAAAGAAACTCAATAACATCAAATAATACCAAACAAAACAAACTCAATCGATAAAGGTGGAATCTTTAATCAAAAGCCCAAAGTCAAAAAAAAAGTCAAACCCAGCTCGTACATCGGAACCCAATAAAACTTACAAAATCCGACAACCCATTCAATTATGAGTCCAACCATACTAGTTTCACTTAAATCCGACTCCGAATCGATGTTCAAAACTCAAAAATTCACTTTATGAAATTTTAAACAAAACCCCCCAAATTTTACTTTGAAATCATCAATCAAATGCCAAAAACGAAGATGGATTCATGAAATATAATCAAAACCGAGTAGATAACACTTACCCCAACCCATGTGGTGAAAATCGCCTCCAAAATCGCACAAATTCGAGCTCGCCAACTCAAAATATGACCAAATGAACAAACCCTTGATATTATATATATTTTTGCCTGTTGTTCTGCCTTGTTTCTCATGCCAAATGATCCCAAAACTCGCTTTTGATGCCTCCAATGAATTCCTTGTAAAATTTCAGTCAAGTTAGGCTTTTGAATCACTCCATTTGACCTTATAATGAAGGAGATATGTTGGTTTTGATATTTGGAAATAGAGCAGATTCTTAAATACGAATTCAGTGGCAATTTTGTAATTAATCTAAAAAAAATCTAGCAACCCAATTCTTAGTAAAATGAACATAAATTCCTCATACGATGTCTAAACTTGATAATTCCAGTTACTATGATTCCAAAATTACGATACGGATCTAATGCTTCAATCAAAATAAAATTGGAGCTCATTTGCTTAATGTGGTACCACTTATGCTTGAAGAAACAACGTCGAAATATAAAAAACGAGCGCAACACAACCTAAACATATCCGAAACTCGATTGAGCCCCTCAAAGTGTAAGTTCCATACTTTCATTTTACTTTTCTTCACCAACAGCAGCCTCCCTCAAAGTGTAAACTTCCAATAGCTTTCTCAGCTTCACAAATGCTGCATAGTTGAGAGGCTTGGTTAAAATATCACCAACTTGGTCTTCACTTCTGCAGTAGACAACATCAATGATCTTCTCCTTTGTGAGATCTCTCAGGATGTGAAATTCCACATCAATGTGTTTGCTCCTTCCGTATTAAACTGGATTTTTAGAAAGCTTAAGCGCTAAACCATTGTCACAATAAACTGGATTTTTAGAAATTTTGATGAGGTTTGAAATGCCAAAGTGCAATTATGCCCACGACCATACTCTTTAATGCCCAGAAAATAACACATCAAGCTAAGATCCGACATATCAAACTCAGTCATCATCGATTGCTTAGATTTTGTAAGCAATACAAAATCATTTCTATATAGATCAATTCATCTACATATAAGAATACAATGACAAGCGTTCCATCTTCAATTTTTATATAAAGCATATGCTAATATGGGCATTTTTTAAAAGCTGCCATATTGAAATAAGCATCAACACGATTATACCAAGCTCGTGGAGCTTGTTTTAGCCCATATAATACTTTTTCAATCTATAAACCTTATGTTTACTATTGTGCTTCACATATCCAGAGGGTTGATCTATATATACCCGCTCTTGTAATTATCCTGTAAGAAGGTCGATTTCACGTCTAACTGATAAATTGGCCAGTTGTTTTGGGCTGCCAATGCTACCACAAAACCTGATGGTATTAAAGTCTAACTACTGGAGCAAAGACCTCATTTTAGTCCACACCATACTCTTACTTATATTCTTTGGCCACCAAACACGCCATGTACTTCTCAACTTCACCATTCTCATTGAGTTAGGTTTTGTAATCCTATTTGAATCCAATTGACTTTTGCCCTTTTGGAAGATCAGTAAGCTCCCAAGTGTCATTTTTTTCAATTGCTGAAATCTCAACATCCATTGCCTCCTTCCATTTTGCTTCTTGAACAACACTTTCAAAAGTTATTGGGTCACTATCTGCTAACAATGCAAAATGAGCAATTGTCTCATCGTCGATATTAATACCGGACATATCATAATCCATCATCCAAGAAGGCCTTTACGAGCTCGACGAAGAGACTAAGCTTCATCAGCTTCTTCTAAAGTTATTGGTAAAATTTCAGCAGTTGTTGGTAGAATTTCAGCTACCATTGGAGTAGATTCTCTTAAATTTTCAGTCATCGTGGCTGCATCTTCGACTACATTATCAAATAAGATTGGATAGACTGCTGCATATTCCAATCCCACTTTCTTCATCAAAAACAATATCTCCCTCTCTTTGTCTGTGGATTGAACAATTTATATGCCTTTGATGCTTCACTAACGTCGAGAAAAATACACTTCTCGCTTTTGTCATCAAGCTTCTTCCTCTTCTTGACTGGGACATGTGCATAGAAATACAACCAAATTTTTTAAAGTAATCTACAACAGGTGTCCTTGCGGTCCAAGCCTCCTCAGGAGTCATATTTTTAACAGCAAATGTTGGACTTCTATTCAAAACATAAATGCTCTAATTTACCGCTTCCGGTCAAAACGCCTTTGGAACTCTTCCTCGAGCCAGTAAGCTTCGAACCATATCGAGAATTGTTCTATTCTTCGTCTATGATACACCATTTTGTTCGGTGTACATGCTGCAGTGTGAGCTCTTTTCGAATGCCATGAGTCCCACAAAATTCTTCAAATGCCTTAGACCAATATTCGCCTTCACAATTTGTTCAGAGGCTCTTAATGGTCCTTCTGTCTCATTCTTCACATGAGCTTTGAAATTTAAATACATTAAAAGCTTCTGATTTCTTAGTAAAAAATATATCCAGGTCTTTCGGGAATAATCGTCAATAAAGGTAATGAAATACCTTTTTCCATTGACCAACACTCGGTAGGTTGCTTTTTAAGTCAAGAACATATAACACATTAGAGATTGTTTCCACAAAATCATTCTTGGTTTTAACCTTGATGTCATCTTTTCCCGTTGCATCCACAGTAGAACAATCATCAATACTAACTTTAGAACGGGAACCTTCATTTAAGTAAGGAAAACAAAACTTACTTCCATTTATGTGATTAGAGCAGCCTGTGTCCAGATATCGAACATCTAGCTCGGGTTCCTTCGCTACTTGAACTGACATCAACAAGGTCTGCCCTTCTTTGTTCTTTGTGTGATTGGAATTCTCTTCCTTTTATTTGTCATTAGGCAACCTAGTATAATATTCAGATGCATAATGACCAAACTTATTGATTGGTTTAAGTTTAAGTTTCAATGATGACAATATTATCTTATGTTATATTTACAGGACAAACGAAAAGGAAAGAATGAAGATGCTCAGCAAGATTGCTACTGGATTCAAAATAGCAAGTAAGGAAAGAATGAAGATACCATTACTGCATTAATGATCAATCAAGAAGCAAATTGACTCATCCTCAATCAAGGGAACTCAGATTGCCAATCATGGATACTCTATTTTAGAAGATCGCGCTCGTGAATTAATCTCTCAAGGCATAAACGTCTCCTTGAATTCAGCTGTGACAAGGAAGGTCACATTCGAATCTGGGCTAGTCAAAGAGCAAGATTCGAAGAGGCACCCCTTGGGTCAAATTCCTTAATTAAAGATCTTGTGCCTCTGATTTCGAAAAATACTCAACGGCTCTTTTCTCTCTTATAAGAAGGCTGATCCCTCAAGAATAAGATCACGCAACTACACAAACTGTATTCCAAATCTGTCTACTTCTTAGTTCAAACACTGTAATTCTAAGTTATCAGTGTCTCAAAAGATAGAGAGATCTAGAGTGCAAAAGAAAGTTGTGTCAACTGATTAGAGCTCAAGTGTTGATAGTGTACGTTGGTGGTAAACGCGATAAAACCATCAATATTGTAACTTTGTTCAAAGATCTTAAGGGAACCCTTGTGACCCAGAGAAACTGGATGTAAGTACCACAACGGTACCGAACCAGTATAAATCGCTGTGTGCCTTATCATTTCTCTTTACTGCTTTCGCTCTTTCTGTCTTGTGATTAGTCAACTAATACTTGTATTAGTCGACCAAATTTTAATTAGTCAACAACTCACCCCCTTCTTGTAATTTCAATTGGTATCAGAGCAAGGCTCACAATCTTTGCTTTACCGCTAGTGAGAAAAAGATCAATGGGATCCAACACTGTTGTCGGTGCTCTCTTTCAAGAAGGAACCTCTCAGGTTCGACCCCCTTACTTCAATGGTCATAGCACTAACAATTGCAGGAACAGAATTAGAGCTGAAAATAATTCTGGCAAATCTAACAGCTCATCTTGCACCTACTGTGGTAAAAAGAGGTCACACCTCAAAATGGATTTGGAGACCAAAATCTCCAAATCAAACTAACTCTTAGAAATCTAACCTTTCAGGACCCAAGCAGGCTTGGGTACCTAAAAATAAGTAATCTTGTTTTGGAGGAACATCGCAAGAAGAATCAAAAAGGAAAATGGTATCTCGACAGTGCGTGTTCCAGACATATGACGGGTGACAAACAATTGTTCAAATCAGTCACCAAGCTAGATGGAGGAACAATTGCCTTTGGTGACAAATTCAAAGGAAATGTTATTAGTGTTGGAAAGGTTCCTTTAAGCTCTACATGTGACGTGGATGAAGTTTACTTAGTCGATGAACTCGGCTACAATCTTCTCAGCATCAGTCAACTATGTGACAATGATTATGAGGTTCGTTTTAAGAAACATGGCTGGTTCATAGAAGACGAATCAGGTAACATCATTCTCTCTGGTAATAGGAATAGAAATGTCTATACTATCAAAAACTTGGAAAACTTTGGGGATCAAATTTGTCTTACTTCTATAATTGAAGATCCCTGGGTTTGGCATAGAAAACTTGGTCATCCAAGTATGCACACTGTTGATACCCAATTTTTCCCTATATATTTTCAAAATAACATATATATACATATATAAGCAAGCCCAAGTGTTTTAGTATTTTTCCTAATTTCTAAAAGATTTTTATAATCAAATTATTGCCCTTTTTTAGCAATACAAAAACCAATAGTTATTCCTCAAATTATCATTTTGGTGATTAATTTATTTTATGCTCATATTTATCCCAAAATATAGCTAAGATAATTTTTATACATTTTTACAAATTTATTTAGTATTTTTAAAACTAAATTGCACATAATTGCAATATTAGCCTATTTTAAGAATTAATTGCGTTTATAATTACCAATTTGATTCCAGCATTTTTAATTTAATATTTATATATTATTAATTAATTTTAGTACTTTTAATTTAATTTCAGAATCTTTTTTACAATTGTTTATAAAATAAAAAGGAAAAACTGGCTATTTAATATGTAGCCCAATTTATTTCAATTATAGCCAAATTGACCCAATCCTAAACTCCCAATTAGACCAGCCCGATCTCAATTGTAACCCGACCCCCAACCCAACCAATTAACCCGCCTGGCCTTTTCTTTAAATTCCGGCCGTTGATCGTTTTGATCAACGGCCACGATCACCCCTTGCCTTTTTAATTCACCTAACCCTACCCTAATTCCCTCATTTCCATCTCTCAGCCTCCTTCAAACACTCTCCTCTCGCAAAACTCTCTCGAAGGTTCCTCGAAACCCTAGTCATCTTCTGCCCTTTTCAACCGCACTTTCATCGGAATCCGTGGC
This sequence comes from Nicotiana attenuata, assembly GCF_001879085.1. Taxonomy (NCBI): domain Eukaryota; kingdom Viridiplantae; phylum Streptophyta; class Magnoliopsida; order Solanales; family Solanaceae; genus Nicotiana; species Nicotiana attenuata. The sequence continues at coordinate 39,738,224 of NC_031996.1, forward strand.
TTCTCAGGCCATGGATGGCCTGTACTCACCCCCCTCCACCTTTAAACCCTGGGTGTTCGAAGTTTCGAGGTCTGACCTCGATGGTGTTCTTTCAAATATTCTCAGATCCATGTCTTTGAGGCCTCTCCGGCCTCGCTCCGGCATATCCAAGCATCAGGAGCCTATTTCTGACCTCTCCGACTCAAGATCGGACTTTCTTCCAAGCCTTTCTCATTTCTAGGGTTTCTCTGAAACCCTAAGCTATTCGAGGTTTTCTCTGGTTGTTTCCTTAGATCTATGCTGTGTTCTACTGGAGTTTTAAAACATTTTCCCCAATCTTTTCTTTCAAAATTTGTTTCTCTTCGATTTAGGGTTTCTGAAAAAGTTTTAAAATGTTTTCTGACTCCTCTTCTTCTTTTCTTTGTGTGAATCTGTCTATGCTATGTTTTTATGTTCTCTCTTTTTCTACCTCGTATGTCCTTCT
>NC_031996.1:39738711-39795015 GCF_001879085.1 Nicotiana attenuata
CTCGTATGTCCTTCTCCTGTGTTCTTATGTTTGCCTTATTATGCATATTCTTCTATTGTGCTCCGTTCTTTCTTCTACTGGTTTCTGTATCATGCTTTCACACGTTTATCTTATGTGTTCGTTTACACCTGTGTTCCTTTACTGTATTTTCTACTAAGCTTTTAGTCCTTTGTTTGTCTTCTTCTGGACTTTGTTTGAGTTCTTTCTAAACATGTTTCATCTATTGTTTCCTTAAGTTTATACTACCTCTTTGTCTTCTGAACTTGTTTAAGTTCCAAGCTTTTCTTAAAACATGTTCTTTATGCTTCAAATCAACTTTTTCACTATGTTTGTTTCGATCCTGCTATTTTACCTGTTTGTTTTCTCATGAGTCTCAGAAAGAGACCTCTGAGCCTGTTTCAGTTATTTTTCTTCTCGTCTCTGCATCTGATTCGAGTTGAAAACCCGAGGATTTAGGGTTTTTGGCGAGTGTGATCTTGTGTGTGGACTAGGGTTCTATTATGGAACCCTGGATTCTCTCAAACTAAGTCTGAGTCTATGTACTGAATTTGAGCCTCTTTGTTTGTGACTATGAACTTTTCTATACTAGATTCTTTCTAATTAGCATGACAGTTCTTTCTTGTTTGACATGTCTGTATACTTTATATATGAGGAATTCTTCCTTCAAAAAAGGTTTTGCCAAGTTGTGATTGATTGGGAATTCCTTTTAATAAGGTTCGATTGATTTTTACTGATTTTTTTAATTAAACCTTTCTTCACCTTTTCTGGTTGGATTCATTCATACCAAAACTCAATTTCTGATTTTTACTGGCTGTTGATTGATTGCCTTTCCTTATTTGCACAAACCGTGTTGCTATCAAACTCTTTCCTTAAATAGTTTTTGTGTATTTGCCCTTCTTGTACTACTTTCAAAAAGATTTTGATCAAATTCTTTCCTTATTTATTCTGCCCGTTTGAAATCAGAATCCCTTAATTAAAGGGAGACCTTATGTAATTGATTTCAAAACTATTTTCTTACCTTTTTCTTACTTGCTTTCTGCACTATAAAGGGCACGACCTTTCAGCACTTTAAGACACCTTGAGTTCAATACTCTAACACACATTACTTACTTTCAATTTCAATACTCTTACACTTCACTCAACACTCTACTCTCTTATGAGATATTCTAACTATTTGTTTGCAATTTGGCTTTACAAGACTACTGCTTTTACTTTCTTGTTTCCCTGAAACTGGTATGTTCTAATTTAAGTTTCAGCCTCATCCCAATGTGTTTATTTCACAACTTCTATCATCCTGTCTACTTTGTTGTCTATGCTTAGTGTTAAATATGTATGTTGTTCTCTTTGCATCTGTTTTCTGCTGTGAATCCCCATACTCCTATTCCCCTCTATGTGTTTGAGTTAAGGTTCAGGCATGGTAGCATCCAAATTGTTGTTCATGTCTGTGCTTGATCCTTTAAAGGATCCTAACTCCCAAACAATGTGGCTAACAGGATGGTTGGGGTGTGCCAGCACTTCCAATTGCTGGGTATGACCACCAGCCTGTCTTGGCTTTCCCCTAAATCCCCTTCTGCACCTACACTCACTCTTAGATTCTAAGTTCTGCCCCCTCCTATGAACCTTGCCTTGGGACCTCGAGCTCCCTCTGAACTTGGACATTTGAGGGCTGCCCTTCCACACTGCACTATAAATCAATTCTGCAATGTGTCTGGGTGTAAGCACTGCCCGGAGTCCACTTGAGACTCTTAGGGAACTTTGACACATCCCAAATAAGTGAAAGGCTTTGGAAATTGGATCTTTCGAGTTGGTTTATTTCATATTTCAGACCTGGAGTCTGAATTAGGCTCTCCTTGGTTATACTCTAATTTCTGATGTAATTTTACTCTTCTTGATTCGTTCTGGTTTGTAATAATTTTGTAATAACTTATGGGGGTTTTAGTGAAAAGGGAAGGGTCACTCATGTATGCATAAGGGTAGACATCATGTCTTAGGTATTTACTTCTGCAATCGTATCCTGCTTTCATTTCCGCATTCTTGAAATCCTGCCTATAGGTTTTCTGCACTTCTGCATTTTAGAAATCATGTCTATAAGTTCTGTCTTTCATACATAGATATCATATCAATAGTTCCTGCATTTCTGCATCTCATATAGAGAACATGTCAATAGGATTCTGCATTTCTGCATCTCATATAGAGAACCTGTCTATAGGATCTCTTAAATTCTGCATAAACATCTATCACTAGGCAAACAATTTATAGGTTTAAATAACAAATTGCCTTCTAGATATCATGCCTATAGGACTCCTGCATTTCTATAAACGTTTTAAAACCAACCACGCTTAGAAAGCATGCCTATAGGAGTAATCACTGAATCTGAATCGTCTACAAGTCTAAAATCAGTGGTAACGATACTCAATACCTGCAGAACTTATGTTTTTTCTATAATCAGCAAGCCTTCTTTAAAATCAATGTACTCCTGCATTATTAGATATCATGCCTATAGGTTTCACCTAGGCAAGCCATTAGGTAATTAATCACTGCACCAGTTTTTGATAATTACAACCAGCAGGCGGGCCTAATTTGGACTTCTTATCTGAAAATATGTGATAAATCAACCTGCCTTAACGCTTTAAGTTTAATTCAGACCATAACCAGTACGTGCAAGACATGCTAAACAATCTGTCTTTAAGTGAGGAGGCCTGTCTGAGCCTGTTTAACTGTTATGTGTTTCCCATATCTGCTTTATGTGTTTTTGTTTGTTGCCTTAGAATTTTATCCTTTTAAACTTGGGAAAAGGGTAAAAAATATCCTCTATTATTGTTTATTGTTTACTTGTGCCACCCGTTATACTTTTTCGTCCATTCTTGTCCCTACCGTTAACAAAGTTTGCAAAATTAACCCTAACCCTAACTTTCCTCCACTGTGACAGCTGACCCCCCTAATATTTTGACCATGTCACCAGACAAGTCAGCAGGTCCCACCAAATAAAATGCCATGTTAGCATCTTTTTTTTTGCATTACCTTTTCCCAGTGATTTCATATGCTCATTTTGAACTAATTGCACATATTGAAATGAACACATGTTCCTGTATTCTCTTAGAGAAAATCGAATGAACAGAAATTTTGAGCTGATTGTTTTTCAATGTTCAAATTTTTGATACTATCACCGATTTTCTCCCTATTTTTGATTAAAAACTCTTAAAATTCATCTTTGTACTGTAAAAATTGTTTCCTTACCGTTTCAGATCTTACAAGTTACATTTTGGGCGGTTTATTGGCTGTATCTTTTTATGGATTGGCTCAATTTTTTCGAATACATAGTCTGGTTTTGATAGTTATTCTTTCTTCGTCTTCTATTCCCTTTTGTCGCGCAGTAAAATGTTTAAGAAAGTTAAAAGAAATCTATCATTTACGCTGGATGAAGGAGGGGAAAGGCAGTGGTGTTTTTCCCATTTTTAATCAAGATCTGTAGATCTCGCCTGTTTTCATGCTGGATGAAAATGAAGAAGAAGAGGGAATAGAGTGAGAAAGAGTAGAGGTAGTTAGCGGTGGCCTTGTGACTTTTTCGGCGACTTTCGCCGGTTCCATTTGCTGATTTGGCGGAACTGGGTTGCTGTTTGAATGGCGAAACATGAAGAAGGAGAAAGGAGACGAAGAGGAGAGCCAGTACCGTGGTCCTACCCGCTGAAAATTTTTCGGTGAAATGCCATGGTTTCCGGCGATTTTGGCATGAGGTGAGGGAGAGAAGATGAGAGAAAGCATGGAGAGATGAGGAGTGGGGGTCGTTTCTGTTAGGGTTTTAATTTGGTGGGGTCGATGACATGGCAGCTGACATGGAAGCTGACATGGATAAAATTGATGGGGTCAGCTGCCACAGTGGAGGGACATTAGGGTTAGGGGTAATTTTGCAAATTTTATTAACGTTAGGGACAAGAATGGACGGAAAGTATAACGGGTGGCACAAGTAAACAATAAACAATAGTAGAAGGATATTTTTGACCCCTTTCCCTCTAAATGCCATGTTAGCATCTTTTTTTTGCATTACCTTTTCCCAGCGATTTCATATGCTCATTTTGAACTAATTGCCTATATTGAAATGAACACATGTTCCTGTATTCTCTTAGAGAAAATCGAATGAACAGAAATTTTGAGCTGATTGTTTTTCAATGTTCAAATTTTTGATACTATCACCGATTTTCTCCCTATTTTTGATTAAAAACTCTTAAAATTCATCTTTGTACTGTAAAAATTGTTTCCTTACCGTTTCAGATCTTACAAGTTACATTTTGGGCGGTTTATTGGCTGTATCTTTTTATGGATTGGCTCAATTTTTTCGAATACATAGTCTGGTTTTGATAGTTATTCTTTCTTCGTCTTCTATTCCCTTTTGTCGCGCAGCAAAATGTTTAAGAAAGTTAAAAGAAATCTATCATTTACGCTGGATGAAGGAGGGGAAAGGCAGTGGTGTTTTTCCCGAATTTTAATCTAAGATCTGTAGATCTCGCCTGTTTTCATGCTGGATGAAAATAAAGAAGAAGAGGGAATAGAGTGAGAAAGAGTAGAGGTAGTCAGCGGTGGCCTTGTGACTTTTTCGGCGACTTTCGCCGGTTCCATTTGCTGATTTGGCGGAACTGGGTTGCTGTTTGAATGGCGAAACATGAAGAAGGAGAAAGGAGACGAAGAGGAGAGCCAGTACCGTGGTCCTGCCCGCTGAAAATTTTCCGGTGAAATGCCATGGTTTCCGCGATTTTGGCATGAGGTGAGGAGAGAAGATGAGAGAAAGCATGGAGAGATGAGGAGTGGGGTCGTTTCTGTTAGGGTTTTAATTTGGTGGGGTCGATGACATGGCAGCTGACATGGAAGCTGACATGGATAAAATTGATGGGGTCAGCTGCCACAGTGGAGGGACATTAGGGTTAGGGGTAATTTTGCAAACTTTGTTAACGTTAGGGACAAGAATAGACGAAAGTATAACGGGTGGCACAAGTAAACAATAAACAATAGTAGAAGGATATTTTTGACCCCTTTCCCTCTAAACTTTGAAAAGCCCAAATCTCCCTCCCCTTTAGGACTAGTAGTCCCAAATGCCTCCGGTACTGATAGGATTGGACGGGTAATAGCATGCAATAAGTAATGAGACTATTCCGCGCTTTAATACCTTAACGGGGTGGGAAAGGGTAGATATGGATATGATGACCGGTGCGCTAATACCACGTGTAGCCCTCTTCTGAGAAGTGATTACCGGGTATTGCATTGATGTGATCCATATTATTTGTAAACCTAGGACCCCTTCCCTTTACTTGTTTTATTTATTTTCAGAATGTTCCAACTATTTCCTCAAAATCTCAGCTTTTCTTTGTTTCTTCAAAACTTTAATCCATTTGCCGCCATACTGTGATATTCCCTCATATTTGAAGCTTTTATTTGCTAAATTGTTCTTCGTACTTAAAGTCACAATTGTAGCATGGTCGGGAACCACACTAGTGGATCCTGAGGGGTGAATAACACCTTCCCCTCGGGATAATTTCTAGCCCTTACCCAAACTCTGGTTTTCTAAATCAAATTCTTCCTAGTGTCCTAATGCACTTTAATCATTAGGTGGCGACTCTTCAATTCAAAACCCAATTCCCAAAAGGGAACGAGTTGTCTCTCTTAAATGTCATAAAACCGGATTTCGCGAGAAAAAGGGGGGCGCGACAGCATGGCGACTCTGCGAGGACTTCTTTTAGGCTTTTACCATTTCATGTTATTTGTGACTTTACTGCTTCTTTATTGCATTTATTTAATGTCTTTATCTCTTCTTCTACTACGAAAGTGACTTGGCTCTTCGTTTCTTTTATTTCTTTTTAACGCTTTCCTTTACCGCTTTCCTTCAATACCGTTGTAAATTATGAGAAACTATTGTAATTATTACTTAGTAAACGTGCAAATACGTGACGATTTGTTTAATTATTGTAATTGCATCTTCAACATCATATTCCGCTCGTGCCAAACAAAGTACCATAGCAACGCTTATAATGAGTGGTTGCGCCCTTCCGATATTATCACCCCCTAAATCCGGCAAAGGCATATTTGCGGTAAAACCAGTCGATCAACGGTGTAGTCGACGGTTCCGTGCCTTTCCCTCTTGAGTTGTCCGCTCAAGGGTACCAGTCTAAAACCCCATAGAAACCTTACTCTGTTTAACTGTGCATGCATCATGGTCAAACCTAGCCGAGTCAGTTATGTCGTCCGCATAATGACTCTTTAAGAATAGCCTTGTCCAAAGTCCACTGGGTTTCCTTGAAACCCAAACAGACACTACCACGTTCTGTGCATTTATTTGGAGAACTAAATGCTTTTCATGCTAATTTTTGATATAGTCGAGTCTGGCGGGGGTAAGGGTCTAACACTTTTGTCTTGCAGAAAATGAGGCACGAAGTCCCCAGATTCGGCATGGTCACCAACATCCACCCAAAATTGCTAAGCTGGTGGGAAGACCTTCACTCCAATGATCAGGCTCTTGCCGCAAATATTTGGGAAACTTGCCTTCTCTTCTGGAAATCCAACCCACAACAAAATCATAAAGGCTGCTACTCTGTTCTGGGATGGCGATAGGTCTGTGTTCCGCTTCGGGGATATTGAGATGACACCTTTGCTAGAGGAAATATGGAGGACTAGCTGGTATCCCGTGGGAGACTCCGGGTTTGCTTATGCTGGAAAATCGCAAGGGTGGAGTTTTCTCAAAAATGATGGGACTAAAGAAGAATCCAGACTTGACCTATTTGAAGGATTCCTACATTCCTTTCGACTATCTGTACGAGAGGTACGGTAATAGCAAGTCCTACCGTACTTATCCTGATGAATTCGCCCTCACATCATTAGGGCACATCCACCGAAGGGTCTTTGTCTTTATGTTCTGCTTCTTGGGGATGATAGTGTTTCCTATGAAGGAAAGCGAGGATCCACACCAGGCTAGCCATGGTCCTCTAAAACCCTAATGGAGGGAATTGGTGGGCCAAACCCTTTAGCATAGTACCCTATGATCAGTGCGGAAATATACCGAGCCCTGGAAAACTGTCAATGAGGGGCCAAACACTTTGAGAGTTGCAAACTTACTACTCCAACTCTGGCTTCATGGAGCACCTCCAAAAGGGTGAACATCGACAAGTGATTCTGCGTAGAGACTGGGACGATCATATTGCCTTCCAAGGCGAATGAATATATGCCTAACATGTTTGCTCAACCAGAAGATGCCAAAGGGTGGGTAGAGTTGTTCGGAAAAATCTGAAAGAGGACCAAGTACAATGGATGTTCGAGTGGTTCCCTATTGGGAGTTTCATTACCCAATCCAGGGATGCACCATTCTAATACTTATCGGTTTAAGGGGAAACTTACCCTTACGTTCCTCTCCGAGTTATGAGACAGGCAGGTAGAAAGCAGGTTATACCAAGGGTCCGACAAGATGAGTCACTTCCGAGCCGACTTTCCAGTATGACGATAGCCCTTATAAGTGTCAAGCTCAGCATATTGTGGCACTTGCAAAATCGTCCTGGGAAAGGATTCCATTTGAATCAGACAGGTACAATGTTGGTTATACTCCATACTATCCAAGCTGGTTGGAAGACGATCATTAATGGTTTAGGTCAACCCGGGTTTGTTCGAGGTCACAGAATCATCGATGAAAAGGCTGAAAGCACAGGTCAAGTATAAACCAATTGTGCAAGAGGATTCAGGAATGTGAAAGCGAGCACCGTGAAATACAAGAAGCTCACCAGAAGCTGATCGAAGAATGGAAATCCATGGCTGTCAGCGCCAACAAACGACTGGGATACTTGGAGAGGGGTTTGGTGGAGCTAGAAGGAAATTCATCAAGAGGATCGGGGATTGCCAGAATGCCGAGGGAAACGAAGGTGGACACCTGGCTAGAGCCTACTTACTGCTGGAACTTCGTGAGCTGGTGAAGCTGTTCGATGGAGCCAAAGATGCCGAGTCTGGGGAAGGTCCTTCTGGGACCAAGTAGTTAGGAGTCTTTTCTTTGCTTTAATGTAATAAGGCCAATGGCCATTAGTGACATTTTATTTCCTGTTATTTAGTGTTGTTTTGGGGGTTGTCTTATTTTTTATCAATAAAATGAGGTATTTAGCATTATAAGTTCTCCAAATCACTTGTCGCTAGGCCTACCTCGGGCACAACGAGGCTCCCAAAATTAGGACACGATTTATATTCTTGCACTATGTGTTTAAATATTGCAACGTTTTTTTCCTCATATCCTCACTAACTTGTTACCTTTTGTTTTTGCCTTTTGTTTTATTTCCCCTCCCCAAAAGGTTAGTTCGCGCACTCTGGCATCATCATCATTACTCCACAAGATCCAAGGGCCCTCCACCTACTCCTCCTCCGAGTCCTATCTAGAAACAGGAACAGAGGAAAAATGGAAGATTTGAGCAACACCAGAAAGGAGAACTCAGTCGAACGGGGTAGAGGTTACTCAGGGTATTCAGGTTTCCAAGAAAGTGCCTCCCAGCTCGAACAGAAGTTGTTGAAATTTCAAGAAGAACTGGACCATGTTTCGGAACTTGGGCAAGCTTGTCATTTTCCCTCACCACCCCAGATGTCAGTTTCCAAACACTCAAACCCCACACCTCCACAAAACATTCCAAAACCACAAAACCACTCCGTTCCTCACCACCACTGCGACACTTGCCACACATCCAACAATACTCCACTGTTCATCCCGGAACCTATGAACTCACCAAAGGACCATTCTTACCCTCATCACAGTACCCCCATCTATGTGGAAACTGTGCCGCATCCTACTCAACCTATTTCAAACAACCCGAGTCTGATGACAAGGACTCGGCTTATCAGGAATCTGGCGGAAGAACTCAAGAAGCTGACTAGCAGAATTCAGGGCGTCGAGGGAAGTAAGGGGATTGAAAGGGCTGAATTATGAAGATCTTTGCATTCAACCTGATGTCGAACTCCGAGGGGTACAAATCTCCTAATTTCAAGATGTTTGACGGTACAGGGGATCCGAGAGTTTCATCTGAGAACATACTGCGACAAGCTGGTCGGAGTAGGGAAGGACGAAAAGATTCGCATGAAACTCTTCATGAGGAGTCTGAAGGGAGATGCTCTGTCTTGGTACATCAACCAAGACCCGAAGAAGAGTGGTCGAATTGGGTAAGTATAGCATCCAATTTCATGGACAGGTTCAGGTTCAACACGGAAAAATGCGCCAGATATGTTCTACATCCAAAACTTAAAGAAGAAAACCCACGGAGACATTCTGCGAGTATGCCACTTGTTGGAGATCAGAAGCTGCTAAGGTCAGGCCGGCTTTAGAAGAAGAACAAATGAACAGGTTTTTCGTCCGAGCTTAAGACCCACAGTACTATGAAAGGTTAATGCTGATTGAAAGCCAGAAATTTTCCGACATCATCAAGCTAGGGGAGAGGATCGAGGAAGGTATCAAAAGCGGTATGGTCACAAACTTTGAAGCTTTGTAGGCTACCAACAAGGCTCTACAGTCTGGTGGCACATCCAAGAAAAGGGATGTGAGTGCCGTGAAGTTGCATAGAGAACAAAGTCCACAATCAAAATACCAAACTTACCCAGCACCTCCACTCATATATCAACCTACCCCAAATTACCAAGCACCCTCGCCTCTTACCAAGCTCCACCACCTACTTACAATCACCTCCACCACCCACATATCAGCCTACTTCACCTAGATACTCCAACCCGCACATGTCTACCAAGCCTACAATGCTCAACCTCTCATTATCAATCACCTCCCACTCGCCAAAACTTTCCTATACCCCGACCAAAATTTCGACCCGCAGACCTCCCAAATAATATACCGCCATTGCCGAACCGATCGACCAGTTATATGAAAGGCTCAAAGTCGCTGGTTATGTCACCCCATCCCTGCTATAACCCTGAAAACCCTTCCCAATAGGTCAACTCAAATAAATCCTGTGCATACCATTCGGGCATGAAAAGGCATACCATTGATGAATGCCGTTCTCTGGAAAGATAAGATCCAGGCACTGATCGATAACAAGTTAATTGTGGCAAAGAGGCCTGCTCCTAATGTCCGCAATAACCTCTGCCTCGACCACGCAGGGTGGGAGGCATTCACATGATTGAGATAGAGGATGATTGGGATCCCAAAGGATCGATTGGATTAATCGCAGAAGGTGACGAGCCAAAGAAACCAACAGTCACCCTTAATCTGATTGTGGTCCAGATTCAGTCTTCTGGGGAACCGAGGTGAATATGTCCATACCACTGGAGTCGAACGCCGTCTTCTTACAAAGACCCCACACCGAGATCGAGTGGTCGCCCGAAACACCTACGCCATTTGAGGTTGTGTGTACCTCGCCAAGAGCAGGGTACCTATTTCGGTGCAATGTCGGGCGCATGAGCCACCATCCAACAAAGCCATCCTGGGATTACCACGAGCCGAGCAAAGGAGGAAAGGAAAAGCCCAAATCTGCGAGAAGCGAGGCGAGACACAGGCATGATCGGAACTGCCCCCGCATCTCGAGACTAAAACCGGCATTGCTGCTCTCGCAGCGCAGCAAACACCTTCTCCTCTGCCTAACGCTCAAGTCATACCTCATCGCTCCCTCCTGAGTGTCTCGACGTCTCTGGACACACTTTCGAGACACAGCCCACACAGCGCTCCTCCTTGTAGTCTGCGTGAGAGACAACATATAGCAAGCATATCAAGAGCACGATCTCTCGCCTCTTCCTCTGCATAAGGCTACCTTTCTGCCTTCCGAGGTTAAGCTCTACCTCCATCTGCATTTCTCTGCATTGCATAAGGCTACCTTTCTGCCTTCCGAGGTTAAGCTCTACCTCCATCTGCATTTCTCTGCATTGCATAAGGCTACCTTTCTGCCTTCCGAGGTTAAGCTCTACCTCCATCTGCATTTCTCTGCATTGCATAAGGATACCTTTTCTGCCTTCCGAGGTTAAGCTCTACCTCCATCTGCATTTCTTTGCATTGCATTTCTTTGACTAGGGTTCTATTATGGAACCCTGGATTATCTCAAACTAAGTCTGAGTGTATGTACTGAATTTGAGCCTCTTTGTTTGTGACTATGAACTTTTCTATACTAGATTCTTTCTAATTAGCATGACAGTTCTTTCTTGTTTGACATGTCTGTATACTTTATATATGAGGAATTCTTCCTTCAAAAAAGGTTTTGCCAAGTTGTGATTGATTGGGAATTCCTTTTAATAAGGTTCGATTGATTTTTACTGATTTTTTTAATTAAACCTTTCTTCACCTTTTCTGGTTGGATTCATTCATACCAAAACTCAATTTCTGATTTTTACTGGCTGTTGATTGATTGCCTTTCCTTATTTGCACAAACCGTGTTGCTATCAAACTCTTTCCTTAAATAGTTTTTGTGTATTTGCCCTTCTTGTACTACTTTCAAAAAGATTTTGATCAAATTCTTTCCTTATTTATTCTGCCCGTTTGAAATCAGAATCCCTTAATTAAAGGGAGACCTTATGTAATTGATTTCAAAACTATTTTCTTACCTTTTTCTTACTTGCTTTCTGCACTATAAAGGGCACGACCTTTCAGCACTTTAAGACACCTTGAGTTCAATACTCTAACACACATTACTTACTTTCAATTTCAATACTCTTACACTTCACTCAACACTCTACTCTCTTCTGAGATATTCTGACTATTTGTTTGCAATTTGGCTTTACAAGACTACTGCTTTTACTTTCTTGTTTCCCTGAAACTGGTATGTTCTAATTTAAGTTTCAGCCTCATCCCAATGTGTTTATTTCACAGCTTCTATCATCCTGTCTACTTTGCTATCTATGCTTAGTGTTAAATATGTATGTTGTTCTCTTTGCATCTGTTTTCTGCTGTGAATCCCCATACTCCTATTCCCCTCTATGTGTTTGAGTTAAGGTTCAGGCATGGTAGCATCCAAATTGTTGTTCATGTCTGTGCTTGATCCTTTAAAGGATCCTAACTCTCAAACAATGTGGCTAACATGCTGGTTGGGGTGTGCCAGCACTTCCAATTGCTGGGTATGACCACCAGCCTGTCTTGGCTTTCCCCTAAATCCCCTTCTGCACCTACACTCACTCTTAGATTCTAAGTTCTGCCCCCCTCCTATGAACCTTGCCTTGGGACCTCGAGCTCCCTCTGAACTTGGACATTTGAGGGCTGGCCCTTCCACACTGCACTATAAATCAATTTTGCAATGTGTCTAGGTGTAAGCACTGCTCGGAGTCCACTTGAGACTCTTAGGGAACTTTGACACATCCCAAATAAGTGAAAGGCTTTGGAAATTGGATCTTTCGAGTTGGTTTATTTCATATTTCAGACCTGGAGTCTGAATTAGGCTCTCCTTGGTTATACTCTAATTTCTGATGTAATTTTACTCTTCTTGATTCGTTCTGGTTTGTAATAATTTTGTAATAACTTATGGGGGTTTTAGTGAAAAGGGAAGGGTCACTCATGTATGCATAAGGGTAGACATCATGCTCTTAGGTATTTACTTCTGCAATCGTATCCTGCTTTCATTTCCGCATTCTTGAAATCCTGCCTATAGGTTTTCTGCACTTCTGCATTTTAGAAATCATGTCTATAAGTTCTGTCTTTCATACATAGATATCATATCAATAGTTCCTGCATTTCTGCATCTCATATAGAGAACATGTCAATAGGATTCTGCATTTCTGCATCTCATATAGAGAACCTGTCTATAGGATCTCTTAAATTCTGCATAAACATCTATCACTAGGCAAACAATTTATAGGTTTAAATAACAAATTGCCTTCTAGATATCATGCCTATAGGACTCCTGCATTTCTATAAACGTTTTAAAACCAACCACGCTTAGAAAGCATGCCTATAGGAGTAATCAACTGAATCTGAATCGTCTACAAGTCTAAAATCAGTGGTAACGATACTCAATACCTGCAGAACTTATGTTTTTTCTATAATCAGCAAGCCTTCTTTAAAATCAATGTACTCCTGCATTATTAGATATCATGCCTATAGGTTTCACCTAGGCAAGCCATTAGGTAATTAATCAACTGCACCAGTTTTTGATAATTACAACCAGCAGGCGGGCCTAATTTGGACTTCTTATCTGAAAATATGTGATAAATCAACCTGCCTTAACGCTTTAAGTTTAATTCAGACCATAACCAGTACGTGCAAGACATGCTAAACAATCTGTCTTTAAGTGAGGAGGCCTGTCTGAGCCTGTTTAACTGTTATGTGTTTCCCATATCTGCTTTATGTGTTTTTGTTTGTTGCCTTAGAATTTTATCCTTTTAAACTTGGGAAAAGGGTAAAAAATATCCCTCTATTATTGTTTATTGTTTACTTGTGCCACCCGTTATACTTTTCGTCCATTCTTGTCCCTACCGTTAACAAAGTTTGCAAAATTAACCCTAACCCTAACTTTCCTCCACTGTGACAGCTGACCCCCCTAATATTTTGACCATGTCACCAGACAAGTCAGCAGGTCCCACCAAATAAAATGCCATGTTAGCATCTTTTTTTTGCATTACCTTTTCCCAGTGATTTCATATGCTCATTTTGAACTAATTGCACATATTGAAATGAACACATGTTCCTGTATTCTCTTAGAGAAAATCGAATGAACAGAAATTTTGAGCTGATTGTTTTTCAATGTTCAAATTTTTGATACTATCACCGATTTTCTCCCTATTTTTGATTAAAAACTCTTAAAATTCATCTTTGTACTGTAAAAATTGTTTCCTTACCGTTTCAGATCTTACAAGTTACATTTTGGGCGGTTTATTGGCTGTATCTTTTTATGGATTGGCTCAATTTTTTCGAATACATAGTCTGGTTTTGATAGTTATTCTTTCTTCGTCTTCTATTCCCTTTTGTCGCGCAGCAAAATGTTTAAGAAAGTTAAAAGAAATCTATCATTTACGCTGGATGAAGGAGGGGAAAGGCAGTGGTGTTTTTCCCATTTTTAATCAAGATCTGTAGATCTCGCCTGTTTTCATGCTGGATGAAAATGAAGAAGAAGAGGGAATAGAGTGAGAAAGAGTAGAGGTAGTTAGCGGTGGCCTTGTGACTTTTTCGGCGACTTTCGCCGGTTCCATTTGCTGATTTGGCGGAACTGGGTTGCTGTTTGAATGGCGAAACATGAAGAAGGAGAAAGGAGACGAAGAGGAGAGCCAGTACCGTGGTCCTGCCCGCTGAAAATTTTCCGGTGAAATGCCATGGTTTCCGGCGATTTTGGCATGAGGTGAGGGAGAGAAGATGAGAGAAAGCATGGAGAGATGAGGAGTGGGGGTCGTTTCTGTTAGGGTTTTAATTTGGTGGGGTCGATGACATGGCAGCTGACATGGAAGCTGACATGGATAAAATTGATGGGGTCAGCTGCCACAGTGGAGGGACATTAGGGTTAGGGGTAATTTTGCAAACTTTGTTAACGTTAGGGACAAGAATAGACGAAAAGTATAACGGGTGGCACAAGTAAACAATAAACAATAGTAGAAGGATATTTTTGACCCCTTTCCCTCTAAACTTTGAAAAGCCCAAATCTCCCTCCCCTTTAGGACTAGTAGTCCCAAATGCCTCCGGTACTGATAGGATTGGGACGGGTAATAGCATGCAATAAGTAATGAGACTATTCCGCGCTTTAATACCTTAACGGGGTGGGAAAGGGTAGATATGGATATGATGACCGGTGCGCTAATACCACGTGTAGCCCCTCTTCTGAGAAGTGATTACCGGGTATTGCATTGATGTGATCCATATTATTTGTAAACCTAGGACCCCCTTCCCTTTACTTGTTTTATTTTATTTTCAGAATTTTCCAACTATTTCCTCAAAATCTCAGCTTTTCTTTGTTTCTTCAAAACTTTAATCCATTTGCCGCCATATGTGATATTCCCTCATATTTGAAGCTTTTATTTGCTAAATTGTTCTTCGTACTTAAAGTCACAATTGTAGCATGGTCGGGAACCACACTAGTGGATCCTGAGGGGTGAATAACACCTTCCCCTCGGGATAATTTCTAGCCCTTACCCAAACTCTGGTTTTCTAAATCAAATTCTTCCTAGTGTCCTAATGCACTTTAATCATTAGGTGGCGACTCTTCAATTCAAAACCCAATTCCCAAAAGGGAACGAGTTGTCCTCTTAAATGTCATAAACCGGATTTCGCGAGAAAAAGGGGGGCGCGACAGCATGGCGACTCTGCCGAGGACTTCTTTTAGGCTTTTACCATTTCATGTTATTTGTGACTTTACTGCTTCTTTATTGCATTTATTTAATGTCTTTATCTCTTCTTCTACTACGAAAGTGACTTGGCTCTTCGTTTCTTTTATTTCTTTTAACGCTTTCCTTTACCGCTTTCCTTCAATACCGTTGTAAATTATGAGAAACTATTGTAATTATTACTTAGTAAACGTGCAAATACGTGACGATTTGTTTAATTATTGTAATTGCATCTTCAACATCATATTCCGCTCGTGCCAAACAAAGTACCATAGCAACGCTTATAATGAGTGGTTGCGCCCTTCCGATATTATCACCCCCTAAATCCGGCAAAGGCATATTTGCGGTAAAACCAGTCGATCAACGGTGTAGTCGACGGTTCCGTGCCTTTCCCTCTTGAGTTGTCCGCTCAAGGGTACCAGTCTAAAACCCCATAGAAACCTTACTCTGTTTAACTGTGCATGCATCATGGTCAAACCTAGCCGAGTCAGTTATGTCGTCCGCATAATGACTCTTTAAGAATAGCCTTGTCCAAAGTCCACTGGGTTTCCTTGAAACCCAAACAGACACTACCACGTTCTGTGCATTTATTTGGAGAACTAAATGCTTTTCATGCTAATTTTTGATATAGTCGAGTCTGGCGGGGGTAAGGGTCTAACACTTTTGTCTTGCAGAAAATGAGGCACGAAGTCCCCAGATTCGGCATGGTCACCAACATCCACCCAAAATTGCTAAGCTGGTGGGAAGACCTTCACTCCAATGATCAGGCTCTTGCCGCAAATATTTGGGAAACTTGCCTTCTCTTCTGGAAATCCAACCCAACAACAAAATCATAAAGGCTGCTACTCTGTTCTGGGATGGCGATAGGTCTGTGTTCCGCTTCGGGGATATTGAGATGACACCTTTGCTAGAGGAAATAGGAGGACTAGCTGGTATCCCGTGGGAGACTCCGGGTTTGCTTATGCCGGAAAATCGCAAGGGTGGAGGTTTTCTCAAAATGATGGGACTAAAGAAGAATCCAGACTTGACCTATTTGAAGGATTCCTACATTCCTTTCGACTATCTGTACGAGAGGTACGGTAATAGCAAGTCCTACCGTACTTATCCTGATGAATTCGCCCTCACATCATTAGGGCACATCCACCGAAGGGTCTTTGTCTTTATGTTCTGCTTCTTGGGGATGATAGTGTTTCCTATGAAGAAAGCGAGGATCCACACCAGGCTAGCCATGGTCTCTAAAACCCTAATGGAGGGAATTGGTGGGCAACCCTTTAGCATAGTACCTATGATCAGTGCGGAAATATACCGAGCCCTGGAAAACTGTCAATGAGGGGCCAAACACTTTGAGAGTTGCAACTTACTACTCCAACTCTGGCTCATGGAGCACCTCCAAAAGGGTGAACATCGACAAGTGATTCTGCGTAGAGACTGGGACGATCATATTGCCTTCCAAGGCGAATGAACTATATGCCTAACATGTTTGCTCAACCAGAAGATGCCAAAGGGTGGGTAGAGTTGTTCGAAAATCTGAAAGAGGACCAAGTACAATGGATGTTCGAGTGGTTCCCTATTGGAGAGTTCATTACCCAATCCAGGGATGCACCATTCCTAATACTTATCGGTTTAAGGGGAACTTACCCTTACGTTCCTCTCCGAGTTATGAGACAGGCAGGTAGAAAGCAGGTTATACCAAGGGTCGACAAGATGAGTCACTTCCGAGCCGACTTTCAGTATGACGATAGCCCTTATAAGTGTCAAGCTCAGCATATGTGGCACTGCAAAATCGTCCTGGGAAAGGATTCCATTGAATCAGACAGGTACAATGTTGGTTATACTCCATACTATCCAAGCTGGTTGGAAGACGATCATAATGGTTTAGGTCAACCCGGGTTTGTTCGAGGTCACAGAATCATCGATGAAAAGGCTGAAGCACAGGTCAAGTATAACCAATTGTGCAAGAGGATTCAGGAATGTGAAAGCGAGCACCGTGAAATACAAGAAGCTCACCAGAAGCTGATCGAAGAATGGAAATCCATGGCTGTCAGCGCCAACAAACGACTGGGATACTTGGAGAGGGGTTTGGTGGAGCTAGAAGGGAAATTCATCAAGAGGATCGAGGATTGCCAGAATGCCGAGGGAAACGAAGGTGGACACCTGGCTAGAGCCTACTTACTGCTGGAACTTCGTGAGCTGGTGAAGCTGTTCGATGGAGCCAAAGATGCCGAGTCTGGGGAAGGTCCTTCTGGGACCAAGTAGTTAGGAGTCTTTTCTTTGCTTTAATGTAATAAGGCCAATGGCCATTAGTGACATTTTATTTCCTGTTATTTAGTGTTGTTTTGGGGGTTGTCTTATTTTTTATCAATAAAATGAGGTATTTAGCATTATAAGTTCTCCAAATCAACTTGTCGCTAGGCCTACCTCGGGCACAACGAGGCTCCCAAATTAGGACACGATTTATATTCTTGCACTATGTGTTTAAATATTGCAACGTTTTTTTCTCATAATCCTCACTAACTTGTTACCTTTTGTTTTTGCCTTTTGTTTTATTCCCCTCCCCAAAAGGTTAGTTCGCGCACTCTGGCATCATCATCTTACTCCACAAGATCCAAGGGCCCTCCACCTACTCCTCCTCCGAGTCCTATTAGAAACAGGAACAGAGGAAAAATGGAAGATTTGAGCAACACCAGAAAGGAGAACTCAGTCGAACGGGTAGAGGTTACTCAGGGTATTCAGGTTTCCAAGGAAAGTGCCTCCCAGCTCGAACAGAAGTTGTTGAAATTTCAAGAAGAACTGGACCATGTTCGGAACTTGGCAAGCTTGTCATTTTCCCTCACCACCCCAGATGTCAGTTTCCCAAACACTCAAAACCCCACACCTCCACAAAACATTCCAAAACCACAAAACCACTCCGTTCCTCACCACCACTGCGACACTTGCCACACATCCAACAATACTCCACTGTTCATCCCGGAACCTATGAACTCCACAAAGGACCATTCTTACCCTCATCACAGTACCCCCATCTATGTGGAAACTGTGCCGCATCCTACTCAACCTATTTCAAACACACCCGAGTCTGATGACAAGGACTCGCTTATCAGGAATCTGGCGGAAGAACTCAAGAAGCTGACTAGCAGAATTCAGGGCGTCGAGGGAAGTAAGGGGATTGAAGGGCTGAATTATGAAGATCTTTGCATTCAACCTGATGTCGAACTTCCCGAGGGGTACAAATCTCCTAAGTTCAAGATGTTTGACGGTACAGGGGATCCGAGAGTTCATCTGAGAACATACTGCGACAAGCTGGTCGGAGTAGGGAAGGACGAAAAGATTCGCATGAAACTCTTCATGAGGAGTCTGAAGGGAGATGCTCTGTCTTGGTACATCAACCAAGACCCGAAGAAGTGGTCGAATTGGGTAAGTATAGCATCCAATTTCATGGACAGGTTCAGGTTCAACACGGAAAAATGCGCCAGATATGTTCTACATCCAAAACTTAAAGAAGAAACCCACGGAGACATTCTGCGAGTATGCCACTCGTTGGAGATCAGAAGCTGCTAAGGTCAGGCCGGCTTTAGAAGAAGAACAAATGAACAGGTTTTTCGTCCGAGCTTAAGACCCACAGTACTATGAAAGGTTAATGCTGATTGAAAGCCAGAAATTTTCCGACATCATCAAGCTAGGGGAGAGGATCGAGGAAGGTATCAAAAGCGGTATGGTCACAAACTTTGAAGCTTTGTAGGCTACCAACAAGGCTCTACAGTCTGGTGGCACATCCAAGAAAAGGGATGTGAGTGCCGTGATAGTTGCATAGAGAACAAAGTCCACAATCAAATACCAAACTTACCCAGCACCTCCACTCATATATCAACCTACCCCAAATTACCAAGCACCCTCGCCCTCTTACCAAGCTCCACCACCTACTTACAATCACCTCCACCACCCACATATCAGCCTACTTCACCTAGATACTCCCAACCCGCACATGTCTACCAAGCCTACAATGCTCAACCCTCTCATTATCAATCACCTCCCACTCGCCAAAACTTTCCTAGACCCCGACCAAATTTCGACCCGCAGACCTCCCAAACAATATACCGCCATTGCCGAACCGATCGACCAGTTATATGAAAGGCTCAAAGCCGCTGATTATGTCACCCCCATCCCTGCTATAACCCCTGAAAACCCTTCCCAATAGGTCAACTCAAATAAATCCTGTGCATACCATTCGGGCATGAAAAGGCATACCATTGATGAATGCCGTTCTCTGAAAGATAAGATCCAGGCACTGATCGATAACAAGATTATTGTGGCAAAGGAGCCTGCTCCTAATGTCCGCAATAACCCTCTGCCTGACCACAAGGGTGGAGGCGTTCACATGATTGAGATAGAGGATGATTGGGACCCCAAAAGATCGATCAGATTAATCGCAGAAGGTGACGAGCCAAAGAAACCAACAGTCACCCTTAATTCCTGATTGTGGTCCAGATTCAGCCTTCTGGGGACGCCGAGGTGAATATGTCCATACCACTGGAGTTCGAAGCGCCTTCTTCTACAAAGACGCCAACACCGATTGAGGTCGAGTTTGGATCCCCAAAGGCACCTACGCCATTTGAGGTTGTTGTGTTACCTCCCAAAGCAAGGGTACCTATTCCGGTAGCAATGTCGGCCATAGCACCATTCCATACAAAGGCCATCCCTTGGGATTACACAGCCGAGACAAGGAGGAAAGGAAAAGCCAAATCTGGAGAAGCAGTTGCAGCACAGGGTATGACAAGAACCGGCAGGGTTTATACTCCGAAACATTTAGCTGAGTCAAGTAAGCAGGCCTCTGGTCGGCCAACCATCACTGAAACTGGGCCTGATGATCTCTGGAGGAAGATACAAGCAAAAGAGTACTCAGTCATTGATCAATTGAACAAAACACCAGCACAGATCTCTATCCTAGCTTTGCTACAAAGCTCCGACGCACATAAGAATGCCCTGTTAAAGGTGCTGAGTGAGGCATATGTACCGAGCAACATCACTGGAGGTATTGGAGAGTCACAAGATCACTTTCCATGAAGATGAATTGCCACCAGAAGGTTTGAGTCACAACAAGGCGTTGCACATCACTGTGCAGTGCGAGGATTATTTCATCACCAGAATCCTGATTGACGGAGGGTCCAGCCTCAACATTTGTCCATTGGTAACTCTCAGAACATTGGGAAAGAGCCTGCATGAGATCAAGGATGGAGCCATCAACGTCAAAGCTTTCGACGGTTCCCAAAGGTCCACTATTGGGGAAATTAGCTTATGTCTACAAATGGGGCCTACTTTGTTTGATGTTGACTTTCAAGTGATAGACATGCCCACATCTTACAACTTGCTTCTGGGACGACCTTGGATTCATGCTGCTGGGGCTGTAGCATCAACCCTACATCAGGCAGTGAAGTTTGAATGGAATCACCAAGAGGTGATTATTCACGATGACGGTAGCAATCCCATATACAGTCGCCAGACCATCCCAGCGATCGGAGGAAGAAGGAAGATAGGTGGGGAGACCTACCATCACATCGAGCGAGTCAACACCGTTGATAAGGACAAGTGGTGGGACAACAAAATTGAAAGCATACTGAACTGGAGCGGATATGAACCTGGCAAGGGACTTGGCAAAAACCTCCAAGGAATCGCCAAACCTATCAAGCTGAAGAAACATGGTACCAATTTCGATTTGGGATATGAGTACACTTGGAAAGAGTTCAATGAATGGTCGCCACCATGGCGCGGTCCTTACTACCCACTGGAGCAACCGATACCTCGCTTAGAGCAGACTTTCCAGCCAGCCGATGTTATATATGGGTCGGAAGAAGAGGAAGCACTGGCAGCGATGAGGAATTTGTTCTTGGAAGATGATGACATGGATTGTTGTGTCATTTTCGAGGAGGAGGCGGAGGAAGGCCCTTCCATACAAGCCGTAAGCCGATGAGCACGCCTCAACAATTGGACCGTCAGAACCACCAGAGCCCGGAAAGCTACGGGGTAGCAAGGCTGAACAAAGCACCATGCATTATCTTTATTTTTGCTAGTCGACTTTCTTTTCGCATTTTAATTTCAAAATAAGAGCTCTAATGTTCAAAACTGTTATGAAATTTATCAAAAGCACTTCGGTTTCTTATAAATATTACTCTTATCACTTTCTCTCATTTACTTTATTTACACAGCATTACAATTACTTATCTTGATGAACCGATGACTGTGACTTGCAACGAGACAACGCAACAAACGGATATAGACTTAGAGGAAGATGATATACCAGAAGCGGTTGTTAAAGCGGTTGTTAAAGAGGTTGAGGATTTTGAGAATAGACCTAAGTCCAACCTGGACGAAACTGAGGTTGTTAACTTTGGAGATGCAGAAAATATCAAAGAAACTCGCATCAGTGTTCATCTATCACCGTCAGAAAAGAAAGAGTACACGAAATTTCTAAAGGAGTATGAGGACATATTCGCCTGGTCATATGACGACATGACTGGTTTGAGTACATCTATTATGGTACACAAACTGCCGACTGATCCGACATGTCCACCGGTAAAGCAGAAGCTCAGAAAGTTCAAGCCCGACATGAGCTTGAAAATCAAGGAAGAAGTTACTAAGCAAGTCAAAGCTAAGGTTCTCAGGGTAGTAGAGTATCCGACATGGTTAGCCAATATTGTGCCAGTACCGAAGAATGATGGGAAGGTTAGAGTCTGCATCGACTACCGGTACCTCAATCGGGCCAGTCCCAAAGACGACTTCCCCTTGCCAAACATACACATTCTAATCGACAACTGCGCCAAGCATGAGCTACAGTCGTTCGTTGATTGTTTTGTTGGGTATCATCAGATATGGATGGATGAGGAAGACGCTGAGAAAACGGCTTTCATTACGCCGTGGGGGATGTATTGTTAGAAAATGATGCCGCTTGGGTTAAAGAATGCTGGGGCCACCTACATGAGGGCCATGACTACCATTTTCCATGATATGATACATAAAGAGATCGAAGTGTATGTAGATGATGTCATCATAAAATCCAAGAAAGCCACGAATCACATGGAAGATTTGAGGAAGTTCTTCAACAGATTGAGAAGGTACAACTTGAAACTGAATCCCACGAAATGTGCATTCGGGGTTCCTGCCGGAACGCTACTGGGGTTCGTTGTAAGTCGATGAGGAATAGAACTGGATCCATCAAAGGTTTAAGCCATTCAAGAATTTCCACCGCCAAAGAACAAGAAGGACGTGATGAGTTTCCTGGGGAGACTCAACTACATTAGCCGGTTCATAGCACAATCCACTGTCATCTGTGAGTCGATCTGTAAGATGTTGAAGAAGGACGCCGCTACCAAATGGACTGATGATTGTCAGAAAGCCCGACAGAATCAAGGAGTACCTGTCAACACCGCCAGTTTTGGTTCCTCCCGAACTAGGTAAACCCTTACTACTCTACCTTGTAGTATTGGATGGAGCGTTCAGTTGTGTTCTGGGGCAGCATGATGAAACGGGGAGGAAGGAGCAAGCCATCTACTATCTTAGAAAGAAGTTCACCCCGTACGAGGCCCGGTATTCTCTGTTAGAACGCACCTGTTGTGCTCTGACTTAGGTAGCTCAGAAGTTGAGGCACTATTTCTGTGCCTACACTACATACCTCATATCTAGAATGGATCTGCTGAAGTACATCTTTCAAAAGCCCATGCCCACTGGCAAGCTAGCCAAGTGGAAAATCCTGTTGAGTGAATTCGACATTGTCTACGTAACTCAGAAGGCAATCAAAGGACAAGCATTGACAGATCATCTTGCCAAGAATCCCGTGGACGGAGAATACCAATCCCTAAAGACGTATTTTCCTGACGAACAGGTATCCTTCATAGGAGAAGATATTGCAGAATCCTATGGCGGTTGGAGGATGTTTTTCGATGGAGCAGCAAACTTTAAAAGAGTTGGCATAGGAGCAGTCCTAGTGTCAGAAACCGGTCAGCATTATCCGGTGTCTGCCAAACTCAGGTTCCCATGCACCAACAATATGGCCGAGTGCTAAGCCTGCATCTTAGGACTCAAGCTGGCCATTGACATGAACATTCAGGAATTGCTAGTGATCGGAGATTCAGACCTGCTTATACATCAGGTCCGAGAAGAATGGGCAACCAAGAACTCTAAGATACTCCTTTATCTGCATCATGTACAGGAGTTGAGGAAGAGATTCACAAAGACAGAGTTCCAGCATGTTCCCAGAGTCCAGAATGAGTTTGCCGATGCATTGGCTACCCAATCATCCATGATACAGCATCCAGACAAGAATTTCATTGATCCTATCCCTGTAAAGATCTATGATCAGCCAGCTTACTGTGCTCATGTTGAGGAAGAAGCAGACGGAAAACATTGGTTTCATGATATCAAGGAATATTTGGCAACACGAGAATACCCAGAACTTGCAAACGCTACTCAGAAGTGCACACTTCGGAGGTTATCCAACAATTTCTTTCACAGCGGAGGAATCCTGTATAAGAGGACCCCCGATTTGGAATTACTAAGGTGTGTCGACGCAAAAGAAGCATCCAGGCTATTAGAGCAAATTCATGCGGGGACCTGCGGCCCACATATGAATGGCTTTGTCTTAACAAAGAAGATACTCCGAGCTGGTTGTTTTTGGATGACTATGGAAACGGACTGCATTCAGTACGTCCAAAAGTGCCACCGCTGTCAGATACATGCAGATATGATAAAGGTGCCTCCAAACGAGCTTAATGCAACAAGCTTACTGTGGCCGTTCGCCGTGTGGGGAATGGATGTTATTGGACCAATCGAACCTGCCGTATCAAATGGTCACAGGTTCATCCTAATGGCGATTGATTATTTCACCAAATGGGTTGAAGCAACATCGTACAGGGCAGTGACTAAGAAAGTCGTGGCAGACTTTGTCCGGGACCGTATCGTTTGTCGGTTCAGGATTCCAGAATCAATCATTACTGATAACGGTTCCAACCTCACCACTGACTTGATGAAAGCCATGTGTGAAACCTTCAAGATCAAACACAAGAATTCTACAGCCTACAGACCTCAGATGAACGGAGTCGTAGAGGCCGCCAACAAGAATATCGAGAAGATACTGAGGAAAATGATAGAGAAGCATAAGCAGTGGCATGGGAATTTATCATTTGCTTTATTGGGGTACTGCACCACGATCCGCACATCAACCGGGGTAACTCCCTATATGCTGGTTTATGGTACAGAGGCGCTCATTCCCGCCGAGGTAGGAATTCCTTCCTTGAGGATCATACAGGAAGCAGAACTCGACGATGCAGAATGGGTAAAGAGTCGCTACGAGCAGTTAGCTCCTATAGATGGAAAAAGAATGAATGCAGTTTGCCACGGTCAGCTTTATCAAAACAGAATGTCCAGAGCCTTCAACAAAAGAGTCAAGTCGAGACAGTTTACACCGGGGCAACTGGTGTTAAAGAAGATTTTCCTGCATCAGGATGAGGCCAAAGGGAAGTTCTCTCCCAACTGGCAGGGTCCGTACATGGTTCACCGGGTTCTAACAGGAGGAGCCCTCATACTTGCAGAAATGGACGGAGAAGTTTGGCCGAAGCCGATCAATTCAGATGCAGTGAAACGATACTATGTGTAACCATTTATGGTTTCCTTTATGATGTAATTTGAACTACGCTTGACCTGATTCCCGTTTAAGAGGGGATACGTAGGCAGCCCTATGGGTTCGGTCACAATTCAATAAATTGTCATTTTTCCCCGCTATTGGAAACTGGGGCAGAATTTTGAAGAGGACCCTCAAAATTCCAAAGTCGATTTCAGCCATTCACCGCAAGCAGCTATCAGAAGCACCAACCCAGTAAACTGGGACAGAATTTTGATGAGGACCCTCAAAATTTCGAAGCAAGAGAGGTTGCAATGTCTTGAACCGAGTCGCAGTCGTCGGTTCACCTAAAGAAAACTATTCTCAAATATATATTTATGTCGTATTTTTACAAAATCATGCATGTCTATTATCAAAATTATTTTGTTTAGCAACGCTACCCCAATGATATGCACAGTATCACCAAAACAGAGCCGAGCGGGTCAAGCAAATGTCAGCGGTGATACGAACTAACCTTTCCCCTTTACAAAACTCACGATCTTTTTTTGGGTGCAGGTACCCGAGTCGCAAATCATCGAATACATTTATACACTCATACAACTTTCAGCAGCCACAATATCGCAATCAGCTATCAGCTAAGAGATTTTACTACTATTCGCCTTTTATTTCTCCTGCACTGCATAAGGCTACCTTTCTGCCTTCCGAGGTTAAGCTCTACCTCCATCTGCATTTCTCTGCATTGCATAAGGCTACCTTTCTGCCTTCCGAGGTTAAGCTCTACCTCCATCTGCATTTCTCTGCATTGCATAAGGATACCTTTTCTGCCTTCCGAGGTTAAGCTCTACCTCCATCTGCATTTCTTTGCATTGCATTTCTTTGACTAGGGTTCTATTATGGAACCCTGGATTATCTCAAACTAAGTCTGAGTGTATGTACTGAATTTGAGCCTCTTTGTTTGTGACTCTAAACTTTTCTATACTAGATTCTTTCTAATTAGCATGACAGTTCTTTCTTGTTTGACATGTCTGTATACTTTATATATGAGGAATTCTTCCTTCAAAAAAGGTTTTGCCAAGTTGTGATTGATTGGGAATTCCTTTTAATAAGGTTCGATTGATTTTTACTGATTTTTTTAATTAAACCTTTCTTCACCTTTTCTGGTTGGATTCATTCATACCAAAACTCAATTTCTGATTTTTACTGGCTGTTGATTGATTGCCTTTCCTTATTTGCACAAACCGTGTTGCTATCAAACTCTTTCCTTAAATAGTTTTTGTGTATTTGCCCTTCTTGTACTACTTTCAAAATGATTTTGATCAAATTCTTTCCTTATTTATTCTACCCGTTTGAAATCAGAATCCCTTAATTAAAGAGAGACCTTATGTAATTGATTTCAAAACTATTTTCTTATCTTTTTCTTACTTGCTTTCTGCACTATAAAGGGTACGACCTTTCAGCACTTTAAGACACCTTGAGTTCAATACTCTAACACACATTACTTACTTTCAATTTCAATACTCTTACACTTCACTCAACACTCTACTCTCTTCTGAGATATTCTGACTATTTGCTTGCAATTTGGCTTTACAAGACTACTGCTTTTACTTTCTTGTTTCCCTGAAACTGGTATGTTCTAATTTAAGTTTCAGCCTCATCCCAATGTGTTTATTTCACAGCTTCTATCATCCTGTCTACTTTGCTGTCTATGCTTAGTGTTAAATATGTATGATGTTCTCTTTGCATCTGTTTTCTGCTGTGAATCCCCATACCCCTATTCCCCTCTATGTGTTTGAGTTAAGGTTCAGGCATGGCAGCATCCAAATTGTTGTTCATGTCTGTGCTTGATCCTTTAAAGGATCCTAACTCCCAAACAATGTGGCTAACAGGCTAGTTGGTGTCTGCCAGCACTTCCAATTGCTGGGTATGACCACCAGCCTGTCTTGGCTTTCCCCTAAATCCCTTTCTGCACTTACACTCACTCTTAGATTCTAAGTTTTGCCCCGTCCTATGAGTCTTGCCTTGGGACCTCGAGCTCCCTCTGAACTTGGACATTTGAGGGCTGACCCTTCCACACTGCACTATAAATTAATTATGCAATGTGTTTGGGTGTAAGCACTGCCCGGAGTCCACCTGAGACTCTTAGGGAACTTTGACACATCCCAAATAAGAGAAAGGCTTTGGAAATTGGATCTTTGGAGTTGGTTTATTTCATATTTCAGACCTGGAGTCTGAATTAGGCTCTCCTTGGTTGTACTCTAATTTCTGATGTAATTTTACTCTTCTTGATTCGTTCTGGTTTGTAATAATTTTGTAATAACTTATGGGGGTTTTAGTGAAAAGGGAAGGGTCACTCATGTATGCATAAGGGTAGACATCATGCTCTTAGGTATTTACTTCTACAATCGTATCCTGCTTTCATTTCTGCATTCTCGAAATCCTGCCTATAGGTTTTCTGCACTTCTGCATTTTAGAAATCATGTCTATAAGTTCTGTCTTTCATATATAGATATCATATCAATAGTTCCTGCATTTCTGCATCTCATATAGAGAACATGTCAATAGGATTCTACATTTCTGCATCTCATATAGAGAACATGTCTATAGGATTCTGCATTTCTGCATCTCATATAGCGAACATGTCCATAGGATTCTGTATTTCTACATCTCATATAGAGAACCTGTCTATAGGATCTATTAAATTCTGCATAAACATCTATCACTAGGCAAACAGTTTATAGGTTTAAATAACAAATTGCCTTCTAGATACCATGCCTATAGGACTCCTGCATTTCTATAAGCGTTTTAAAACCAACCACGCTTAGAAAGCATGCCTATAGGAGTAATCAACCGAATCTGAATCGTCTACAAGTCTAAAATCAGTGGTAACGAGACTCGATACCTGCAGAACTTATGTTTTTTCTATAATCAGCAAGCCTTCTTTAAAATTAGTGTACTCCTGCATTATTATATATCATGCCTATATGTTTCACCTAGGCAAGACATTAGGTAATTAATCAACTGCACCAGTCTTTGATAATTACAACCAGCAGGCAGGCCTAATTCAGACTTCTTATCTGAAAATATGTGATAAATCAACCTGCCTTAATGCTTTAAGTTTAATTCAGACCATAACCAGTACGTGCAAGACATGCTAAACAATTTGTCTTTAAGTGAGGAGGCATGTCTGAGCCTTTTTAACTGTTATGTGTTTCCCATATCTTCTTTAGGTGTTTTTGTTTGTCGCCTTAGAATTTTTATCCTTTTAAACTCTGAAAAGCCCAAATCTCCCTCCCCTTTAGGACTAGTAGTCCCAAATGCCTCCGGGACTGATAGGATTGGGACGGGTAATAGCATGCAATAAGTAATGAGACTATTCTGTGCTTTAATACCTTAACGGGGTGGGAAAGGGTAGATATGGATATGATGACCAGTGTGCTAATACCACGTGTAGCCCCTCTTCTGAGGAGTGATTACCGGGTATTGCATTGATGTGATCCATATTATTTGTAAACCTAGGACCCCCTTCCCTTTACTTGTTTTATTTTATTTTCTGAATTTTCCAACTATTTCCTCAAAATCTCAGCTTTTCTTTGTTTCTTCAAAACTTTAATTCATTTGCCGCCATATGTGATATTCCATCATATTTGAAGCTTTTATTTGCTAACTTGTTCTTCGTACTTAAACTCACAATTGTAGCATGGTCAGGAACCACACTAGTGGATCCTGAGGGGTGACACCTTCCCCTGTGGCAAGACTTGAATCCATCCGAATCCTACTTGCCTTTGCCACTCACAAAGGATTCAAACTATATCAGATGGATGTCAAAAGTGCATTCCTAACTGGTTATATATCTGAAGAAGTATACGTGAAGCAACCTCCTGGGTTTGCAAATGCCACCTTTCCAAACCATGTATACAAGCTGACTAAAGCCCTGTACGGTCTCAAACAAGCTCCGCGAGCATGGTATGAAAGGTTAAGTTCTTTTCTTCTAAATCAAGGTTTCAAACGAGGTAATATAGATACAACTCTTTTCATTAAGCAATCAAATTTTGGTAATCTTATTACTCAAATTTACGTTGATGACATTATCTTTGGTAGCCCTAACACTGTTCTTTGTGAAGAATTTGCTCTTTCCATGAAAGGTGAATTTGAAATGAGCATGATGGGAGAACTAACCTTCTTCCTTGGACATCAAATCAAGCAGTCTCCTAAAGGAATTTTCATCATCCAAACCAAGTATACCAAGGAGCTTATTAAAAAGTTTGGGATGGAAAATGCTAAGGCTATCGGCACTCCTACGAGTCCAACTACTGTGCTAGATGAAGACAACAATGGAAAAATGGTTGATGAAACCATGTATAAAGGAATGATTGGATCTTTACTTTATTTAACTGCTAGTCGACCAGATATTATGTGTATGTAAATGTCCCAAATTTCAGTCAGCTCCTAAGGAATCCCATTTGACTGCGGTTAAACGCATAATTAGATATTTAATTGGTACTACTGAATTAGGACTATGGTATGATCATACTAACAATTTCTCCTTGAGAGGCTTTCCAGATGCTGATTTTGCAGGAGACAAAACTGATAGGAAAAGTACCAGTGGGACATGTCAATTGCTGGAAATGCCTTAGTATCTTGGCATAGCAAGAAACAAAATTGTGTTTCTCTTTCAACGACTGAGGCAGAATACCTAGCTGTTGGAAGCTGTTGTACACAAGTTTTATGGATTATGCATCAACTCCTTGATTATGATTTATGTCTTACTGCCACTCCTATTTTTTGCGACAACACCAGTGCTACCTGCTTATCTAAAAATTCTGTGCATCATTCTAGAGCAAAACATATAGAAATTAAACATCATTTTATTCGTGATCATGTTGCAAAAGGTGATATTACATTAGATTTACTGATTCTCAACTTGCTGATATTTTTACTAAACCTCTTTTGGAAGAAAGACTTGCATCCTTCGAAAAAAGATTGGCATTTTGCCAACCAAATATTTTTATACATGGTTAAATTATTTTACACGCTTTCAGTATCTTTTATTTTCTAAATCATCCGTGTACTAATTAATTTTACTGTGGAGGTGTAATTATTACTTGTACCGCCAAGCAGTCATTTAGAACCATCACCTCCTTCTGTACTTGACCCTTTCAGTAACCAAGACGCCTTTTCGCTTCTCTAAAGTCTCTTGTTAAAAATCTTCCATCTCCAAATAATCCTCTCATTCCCCATTAAACCACTGATTTCTCCATGGCCAAAAGAAACCCTTCCTATGCAACCAGACGAAGTCGTAGGTTCCAAAAACCTCTCAATACAGAAGAGCATGTGGATGTAGAATCATCCATTGACTCAGACTTTCTCAAAATAGACAATGATAGCAGTGTCTCATCTGAAAATCACCCTATCAACCAGAAAAAGGCAGGAAAAAGACCCATGTAGCAAACCTCCAAAACGGCTGCATGCAAGAAGGGCAAGGTAGAACGCTTGGAATTTGGTCCAGAAGACAAGCTGATCTTCTATGGCCCCAGTAAAAAGGCAAGGTTTGAGTCCTATAAGTCAAAATCCATGGCTTATGGACGCTCTTTAACTCTCTCTCTTATGCAAAGTCTTCATTGTGATGTGACTGCAATTTTCGATTTTCAGCACCTTTCCCCTTTGTTTGACACTCTTGGAAATTCTGTGTATGAAGAACCTGTGAGAATGTTTTATGCAAATATGTTTGTGAATGATAAGGATGACTTAGAATCTATGGTTTTGGGAACTAGAATTGTGTTGGACTCGTACCAATTTGAAAAGATTTTCTCTGCCAAATTTAGTGGGTATAATGTGTTTGTCCAAAATTCTTGGCCCAAAGACTTTGAAGTGTCTCTTGAAGAAGCAAAAATTTTCCTATCTTATAACCCCCCTGACATTGGCCCCAAAAATCTGAAGTTTGAACACTGTGTTTTAGCCCACATGATTGCCACCACTCTCCTTCCCAGGTTTGGGTCCCTAAGTTCTTTGTCCACTAGAGATATCTTTGTCCCCTACTGTCTGGTCATCAACAAGCGTCTTGATTGGTTTGTGTGGATTCGTCAGTATATGCTTGAGAGTATGAGGGATATTTCCTCTTCTGTTGCTTGTCTGCCCTATGGTATTCTTATCTCTCATATCCTGGAAGTTATGAAGGTAGACTTGGCACCTTTCACACCCAAGCACATCTCAAGTACTTATGATAATACTGCATTTTCTATGATGGGATACTCATTGGGTGGAAGTGGATGGGTTAAGCGAGCCAAGGTTGAAAGTGCTCCAACTCCGATTGATGTTCAAGCTGATCAACCAGTCTCTTAGACGACTACCTCTCCGAACCTCCAACAAGTTAAGCTGCTGCTTGTGGAGATGAAAGAACAGGTAGATAAGATCAGAGATGTCACTAAGGAGACAGGTTCAGACGTAGCAAAGCTTCGGATATACATAGGATCTACAAGGAGACATGGAACCAGGGCCTTCAATTCCATGACTGAAAAGATGGACAAGCTCGTCAGGGATGTTGAAAAATCCTATGACTCCTTCTGCACCAAAGTGATTAACACCCTCAAATAATTTGTGGGACGTCATTAATTATCTCTGGTTGTGCTGTTGTGACAAACAAACTTGTGTTTCTTTTTGCTATTTTTTGATGGTGGCCTTTAGACAATTATTTTTTGGTCTGTACTAACTTAAGCCTCTGCTGAAGGCTCTACTGCTCTAACCCCTTTTAGTATGTATATTATATTGCTCTGTGTTTGTTTCTATTACTCTTTCCTTTTTGATTGATGTCAAAGGGGGAGAAAATGTATGACTAAACACTCAGGGGGAGATATGGGCACATCATTCAAAACATAGGAACAACATAATCTCAAGGGAAGCACTAGCTCAAGGGGAGATTGATAGGTTTAAGTTTAAGTTTCAATGATGACAATATTATCTTATGTTATATTTACAGGACAAACAAAAAGGAAAGAATGAAGATGCTCAACAGGATTGCTACTTTCAAAATAGCAAGTAAGGAAAGAATGAAGATATCATTACTGCATTAATGATCAATCAAGAAGCAGATTGACTCGTCCTCAATCAAGGGAACTCGGATTGCCAATCATGGATACTCTATTTTAGAAGATCACGCTCGTGAATTAATCTCTCCAGGCATAACGTCTCCTTGAATTCAGCTGTGACAAGGAAGGTCACATTCGAATCTGGGTTAGTCAAAGAGCAAGATTCGAAGAGGCACCCCTTGGGTCAAATCCCTTAATTAAAGATCTTGTGCCTCTGATTTCGAAAAAGACTCAACGACTCTTTTCTCTCTTATAAGAAGGCTGATCCCTCAAGAAGAAGATCACGTAACTACACAAACTGTATTCCAAATCTGTCTACTTCTTAGTTCAAACACTGTAATTCTAAGTTATCAGTGTCTCAAAAGATAGAGAGATCTAGAGTACAAAAGAAAGTTGTGTCAACTGATTAGAACTCAAGTGTTGATACTGTACGTTGGTGGTAAACGCGATAAAACCATCAATATTGTAACTTTGTTCAAAGATCTTAAGGGAACCCTTGTGACCCAAGGGAAACTGGAAGTAAGTACCACACGGTACCGAACCAGTATAAATCGTTGTGTGCCTTATCATTTCTCTTTACTGCTTTCGCTCTTTCTGTCTTGTGATTAGTCAACTAATACTTGTATTAGTTGACTAAATTTTAATTAGTCAACAATTCACCCCTCTCTTGTACTTTCACTTATGACATCTGTAGCACTCCACCTTGAATTTTTCATGATCTCGGTCTCTGTCTTTGCCTTGAGATTGGTTACTATTGGCTTTGAAATTCCTGCTGGAACCTCTGCCTCCATGATCACCTCTTCCTCTACCTCGACCTCTACCTCTACCCCTTCCTCTATAGTTGTTGGAATGAGTATTAGTAGAAGCCTTCAACGCTTGCTCCTGTATTATGGAGTTTTTGTTCATGAACCGGTTAGGAGCTTTGTAATTCGTCAAGCAATAAAGCATCTATGTCTTTTGACTCCTCAATAGAGCAAACAACATAATCATACTTTGACGTTACGGAGCGCAATATCTTTTCAAAAATTGTGACATTTGTCACACCTCCTCTTTCTTACTACACCCCTGAAAGGAGTATAATAAAGGGAGTTATTTCCAACTTGAAGTGACAATCGAAACGGGATTTATTTAAAAGATTCAGAGTCGCCACTTGGGAGATTTATGGTGTCCCAAGTCACCTGTTTAGAATCCCGAATCGAGGAAAAGGATGACTCTGTTTAACAGTCCGCGAACCAGAAATCCGAGTAAGGAACTGTTAACCCGGGAGAAGGTGTTAGGCATTCCCAAGTTCCGTGGTTCTAGCACGGTCACTCAACTGTTATATTTGGAATATTTATCTGATTTCAAAACATGTTTTAGCTTATGTGCTTTATAATCTTAAACCGCTTTTATTATTATTTTTAACGAGAATTGCAACGTCGTGAAAACGTGTCTCGAACCACGTCACATAAATGCACCCGTGGTTGTTGACACATTCCGACTTCGTTGAGATTTGGATTTGGGTCACATAAATGTGCACCCGAGTTTTACGAAAGTAAATTATTAAAAGCGTGTCTAAAGTGTCTAACGCGTTATTATCTTTGGGGAAGGCCGTGAAATTCGCTAAATGGCCCATCTCGAATTCTAAGTATATTAATGTATACATTTGTTGAGGGCCCCGCAATTTATGTGTTTTTGTTTAGCGAGGCTCATCTCATTTATTATTTAAAGGTCCAACCTAAAGTAAACTATGATTTTCTATTTAATATCGTCTCTAAAGGCCCTAATTAATTAGTATATCTAAAAGGCCAAATCCTTATGATTCAGTTTCCAATCAACCCAGCTCAGTAATTTATGAAGTAAAGACGAAGAGGATTTAGCAATTCATTCAAAACATAAAGGATTGGACAGTTTGGGCCTATTGTTGTGGAAGCCAGGCCCAAGAGCATTGTTCAAATTTAGTTGTGCAGCTGGACAATAGCTGTCTGGGCCTCACGTTTGAGCCCAGAATCAGGTGTTGAATTAAGACGAGACCCAATACTGATTATAGCACAAAAAGTGAACTCAACAACATGCACACCTATATTCTATTAGTTGATGCCTAAAACTGTTCAAGAGGCCAATTATGCAATTAGAAATTTCGAAGGCAACCTGTGAAATGCTTAATGACAACTTCAGAATCTTACTTGACTAGGCTTGTGATTTTATCATTTGTGAAGGAACGTGCCAAAAGTCGAGTTCAAATCCAGTATCTAAACTAACAAATTTATACATGCTTAACAATTACAATACACATGTTATACTTTTTACCTAGTTAACATGCAAACTCAAATGATCAACTATCTCTGAACTCAATGCTTTCGTCCTACTGGAACTCAGGTCCGTCCAAAACAGTTCAGCAAAGTTATTTTTTAATTATAGAGTGAAAATGAGAACAACTACCAAAGGCTCTATCACGTTTCTGAGTCACTTGTTAAACAAATTTATGAAACAGTTGACAGGAAATCAACTAAAGCTAACAGGAACTTATTCAGTTTAATTACAACTAGTACTCAACTACTAAAAACTCATACACATCTCTAAATACACGAACACACGCCTAATGGTTCAAATGAACACACTCATGCTTAACAGTTCATCATTTCAATACAGTCCATTACAAATTAAGGGTTCAACCATTGCAAATTACTTTTTAAAAAAAAGTCCTACTTACAATCCAAATCATTACAGTCGATTAAAATGAAAATATTGCAACAACTGAAGCTTCTAATGAAATTATGCTTCCATTTCATTTCATTTCAGCTGAAATTCTACATGATGTTGAGATTCAGAACATGTACCTGAAATTTGAAATATAACGATAAGAAGGAGAGATCAGCAACAGGAGTTATAAATCAGCAATGTTAACCACAACAACAGGAGCAAATTTCAATCCAAAAACAACTTCACAAACACCCAGAGATGAACCAATGATTAGGTCGCAGCGGACTCAACCTTAGGAAGAGTGGGCACTAATACTTTTGCCCAATAGTGGTATCGGGGTCAATTTCCACAGGGAGCTAGAAAGGGAGTTAGATATTTGTTTAGCCTAGAATTGCGTGTTTGCTTCTAATTGATCTTCTATCATTTTTGGGTTTTTGTGATTATCAACTACAATTTAACAACTACTAATTATAACTAAATTATGCTAAGATAGTAACNAAGGTTTTTTTACGGGGGTACCTAAAAACGTTTCGTTACTCGTAACGGCAGTTTCGGCATGTCCGTTTTATAGGACAAAAGTGAGGGCACGACCCTCAGTTATTTTTAGTTTTCTTTTTTAGTTCCTTTTTTATTTACTTCAACTTTACCCTTATTTTCTGTACTGTGACACAAGTTACTGCACTAAATTTCTGAAAGTTAAACTAAGGCCCTATTCTAGAAGGGTCTAGTGAATTCTAGCTTTATCTACAACATTTCTCTACATGGGAATACCTAAACTACCCTTCATTCAATCCCAAAAAACTGAATTGTCCTAACTAATACCTCAGCCCCTCTTTATCCTAGTTAAATTCACCTATAGTCAAACCAAATACCTCTAATTCAGCTATAACCAAATCAACATAAACTAAACCTAAGAAACTAATTAAAACTAAGTACTGAACTAAAGAAGTACTAATTACTGACTAAACAACAATAAGGGCACACTAACGAATAGATTAAGACTAAACAAAGCCTAAACAAAATTGATTAAGGAATTATCAAAACAAATTAGCCAAGAATTAAACTAATAATCGCAACTAAGATCAGAAATTAGAACAAATTAGAAACAAACAATCAGAAACCAACACATAATCAGAATCAAAACAGAATTGGCAAAAAAAATCAAAATGAAAATTAACCTAGAAATTAAAAACTACAACATCAATTTAAACAAGAAATGATTGAACAAGGAAGAAAAAACTCAACGACTTGGAATGAACAATCAAAATTAAACCTAGGGCATTTTGAATAAAACCTATACCTAAGCTAATGATGAAATTGAAAAACAGACTCGTGAAACAGAAACAATCATGGAATTAACTCAAAACAACACGCAAAAAGAAGAAAACAGAAACAAAATTGGAACAAACTCACCGATTGTGACTCTAGGGTTCTGCCGACTCGTCACCTCACAATTCAACCAACTCCGGCGAGATTCGAGTGCTTCTAATGACGGATTCGACAGGAGGGAAGTGAGGAGGTCACGCGGTGTCAATTTGGTAGGGTTTGGGGAACCTAGGGCTTTGACCGGAAATTTCAAATTGATATTCGAGAGGTTCCATTTAGGTTCGAGGGACGGGGTTTGGGGGGTTTGAAAGAGGAGGTCACGGCGGTTCTACGGTGTTAATTTGATGGGAAACGCAGAAAGTTGAGTTTTGGCCGAAAAACTTCGACTTAAGATTCGAAGAGTTCGGTCAGTGTTTGAAGGAAATGGCTTGGGTATTTGGGATGAGGGGGTTGAGGCGTGTCTATGGTGTTCATGGGGCGGGATTTGGACGCCGGCGCTGCCATTAACGGCGGTGGGAAATGAGGGCGGCGTCGTTAGGGTTTCTGATGAAGGGTGAGTGAGGGAGACGAGACGGGGTATGGGGGGGGGGGTCGATTAGGACAGTTAAATATCAGTGACTAACCTGTTCTGAGCCGTTGATTTGATTAACCTCGACGGCTGGGATTGCTTGACGCCAAAACGGCGTCGTTTTGAGTCCATCGGGGCAGGCCGGGTTTGGTGAGATGGATTTGGGCCAGGGATGATCTTTGGGCTGGGTAATTCAATTAAATGATCCAAATGTGGTTTATTATTAAGACCACCTATTTTAATAGCTTTCTCCTTCTTTTTTATTTAATTTTGTTTTCCTTTTGGTATTTTTCTGATTTTATAAAAATGTAAAAATTAAAGTAAAGACCTAATATATTTTCAAAGTTAATCTAATCAATTCCTAAAATTGTTTAAAATCTATTTTGTGACAAATTCAACAATTAACAACTAAAGATGCAAAAGTAGACTATTTTTTGTTATTTTCTTCATATTTTGTTCTAAAACCACTTAACCAGTAATTGATCCTAAAATATGAAATTAGATCCTAAATGTAAATGTCAAGCTTACTTTTATATTTTCATATGAATAAAAATGCACAAATAAAATGCAAACAATTATTAGAAATAACACAAAAATTCACAAAAATTGTAAAAATAAAGAAAAAAAAATCCTTTTGTTTGAATTTTTTTTGGAACAATTCATATAGGGCAAAAATCACGTGCTCACAACATTGTCCATCTTCCCACCATGGAATCGCATCTTGTTGCATATCTCCATGGTTCTAGCAAAGTAGCTAGTGACAAATTCTCCTTCATTCATCTGAAAAGTTTCGAAGTCCTTCCTCAAGGCTTGAAGTTGTGCTTGCTTCACTCTTGTAGAGCCTTGATACTTATTTTTCATGGTATCCATATGTCCTTGGAAGTTGTTTGCGAAGAATAGTTTCCAAGATGGGACGCTCATTAGCCTGTAAGAGAAAATTCTTCGCCTTTAAATCGTTTCGTTTTTTTTGCTTCGAACTCAGTTTTTTGAACATCCGTCTAAGTTTTGCCTATTGTTGGTGCTTTAATGCCATCCTCAACAATTGGCCAATACTCTTTTGACCGTAAGAGGTTCTCCATCAGCATACTCCAATGATCATAGTGACCATCCAAACGGGAAATAGTTGCTTGCACAAATTGCTCTTTGAAGCGAGAGATGAAGAATAATTTTTTTCTGGTAAACTCTCTCTCACGGGTGTTTCTTGATGGTAGGCTATAATCCCGTGTTTAGCCGCTTATTGCACTCTAATTCATTGTACTTTACTTGTGTTGAGCTTTAATTAGTAGTGTTTTGCACTTATTTTGTGTTTTATATCGTGTAGGAGTGATTTTCGAGTTATGTAGATGTTGTGGAGCTAATTCGAACTATTTGGAGCTTTGAAGTCTGAGTAGAAGCCCAACCAATTAAGCGGGATCACGTTCGGAGGTCAAAAAACCAAGTCTAGACATCACAAAATGAGAAAATGAATTCACTCTGAGAAAATTACACTACCGCCTCGCGAGCCTCATAGCGCTGGTGCAATTTTCCTCCAAAGTGAAAAAAACTCAATTTCTGGCCAAATTTACACAGCCGCGCCGCATAGGTTGGCGCGAGGTGCCGCGCGGCAGTGCAAAAAGTGGCTAGAAATGATTTTTTTGGCACATTCTGGAATTTCCTACATGCGCGCTGCATGGGACGGCGCGGAGTGCGGCGTGGTAGCACAAAAATGTTAGAGTGACTTCCCATTTCCGCTAAAAAGGATAGTTTCATCCGGGGTTTATTTTGGGGCGGCTTAAATACACCAAAACACCATTATAGATGAACTTTTGACACTGCCAAGGAGAAGTGGGAAGAACACAAGCACAAGGATTTCATCATTCCTTCCTCACTCAAGATCCGGGTTTGGATTGAATTTATGTTTTCCTATACTTTAGTTACATTTATGAAGAACTTCTCCATGTCTATGGAGTAGTTCCTTTTGGGTTTTGATGGATTTAGTGTATTGTTGATTGTTTGTAGATTATAACTCTATTTTTATGTATTTGAATCGTATTTGGAAGATTTAATTGTTGCATCTATATTCACCTGTTCTTGTAATCGAAAGAGGCATAACTTGTGATATCTTTGCATTATACCGTTGGTTGAGTTCATAGATTCTTCTAAGTAATGGAAAGAGGCTAGTTGAATCGTTGATTAAATCTAATTAGGAAAATAATCGAAAGAAGTTTTTCTAATGACCGATCTACTACGCATTCTTGCATATCTTCACAGTGCTTAAATTGGTTCATCTCGTGAGGTTAAGACTTAATCGAGAGAGGAGTTTCCCCTGAGTGTTTGAACTAATAATATAGTGAATTCGAGAGACTCACTTGAACATTGGAAGTGAATTATCTAGAGTTAGATCCCGAACAATTATCGTGCACCTATCCTGCCAAAACCCTATCCTCTCCCACTGATAACCTTAATTGCTTATTCCTTGTTTCGATAGTCACTAGTCAATAGCTGTAGATTTTAGATTCTTAGTTAAATTTTATTATTAATCATATAAATCTAAACTGTAGATCTTCCTGGATAGCAATCAAGCTAGAAACTACGAAAATACTGTTTATATCCAATCCTTGTGGACACGATATTATACTATACTATCTTTGATTAGCGAGCACAATTTAAATGTATGTTTTGCGCTCGTCATTTCTCTATTTTCTGAATCTAACCTTGCTCTTGAATCTCTAATAAAATGGAGCAGATAGAAAAGTAGACAAGCTGTTATTTTTTAATACTACAACTCACACTTTTATTTGCAACAGAAGAAGCCATTATATAGGTTTTTACAGAGATTTCATGACTACGCATGAAACCCACAAACATTAACTAGGACTCCTAATAGACTCCACGCTATGTCAACTAAAACTAATCGTCCACTTCCTAATAACCAGGAGCTGACAAATTCAACCAAATAAAAGAGCAAACAAACATTAAATAAATAATTGTTAAATAAAAGGATAATCCCAACATATATGGGAATGAGAGATCTTTTAGCTGACTTCTAATTGTAGCTAATGTGGCTTGAGAAATGGAAATTCTGTTGCTAGATATACTAGTTTCCGAAGTTTTTTATACTTTCAGCAAGTTATACGGAAATATGAGGCATATTTTGGTTGAAAAATTTTAATTTTATTCCTGCAATAGATGATTACATAGTTCAATGACCATTCTTGAAATTTACCAGATAATTAATACTGTCAACTAGCGCTTAAAACATGGCTAAATAGATACTGCTAAGAGCTCAAAAATAATTCTGCTGGAGAAGTAATTGCTCTAAAGCATGGCTTATTGCCATACTGCTTATGTAGTCTTTAATCTGTTAGCATGGTTTGTTTTGTTAAATGGTTATCTATAATGTAATCTTGGGGTATTGATGATCTTCTCTACTTGAGATAATCATGGACTAGCTATATGCTTTTCAGCTTGTCAAGTAAGTCAGCATGGTGATAATTATACCTCGAAGGAAGAAAGCAGGTATACGCCCAGTATAATCCCACATGTGGGGTCTGGAGGTAATGTGTACGCAAATCTTACCCCCTATTTTATGCAGGTAGAGAGACTGTTTCCAGAGACCCTCAGCTCAGGCAAGTACAGTTAGAACAGTAAAGCAAATTAAAATATAGCAAGAGTAAAGAGTTATAGGAGAAGAGGTAGTAGTTCAGCTAGCTAGTAACTAAACCGAAGTAGAAGCAACATCAGAGAATACTAGAAATCTAATAAAAAGACAAACAAAGTAATACTACAACTACCGGAATGGAAGGAGAAGAAAGAGGTATATTTACAGGAAATAAGTCTGTAAGCAGCAATTCTATGAGGTGTTTTATTTCAATAATAAATGTCGAAAGACAAAAAGAATTTCTTTATGTACAAAGAAAAGAATATACTCATTCAAATACTTATATGATCGAAGGCGTATAATTCTGTCCCTCATCATCCCAGTGAGCTGAAGCTTCAATTGTAGACATACTAAGCTTCTTTTACTTGTCGTCTATGATCCAGTTTCAGAAACAGATTCAATTTATTTTTGGAATCTTTTAGGGGGTACGGAGTATGGCACTGTAGTACTTTCTGCTACTTTTCTCTGCTAACCTACAATGGAATGACTATATTACATGTATGCATATCATTACACTAGTGCAACCTCTGTAGCTTTCTTAGGGTGCGGCCCTTCCCTGAACTCTGTGTGAACGCAGGATGCCTTGTGCA
This sequence comes from Nicotiana attenuata, assembly GCF_001879085.1. Classification (NCBI taxonomy): domain Eukaryota; kingdom Viridiplantae; phylum Streptophyta; class Magnoliopsida; order Solanales; family Solanaceae; genus Nicotiana; species Nicotiana attenuata. Next base: position 39,779,444 of record NC_031996.1, read on the forward strand.
CCGGGCGGCCTCTTTTTTCATATCGCTACACTAGTGCAACCTCTGAAGCTTTCTCAGAATGACTCTTTTTGATAAAATGTACATAGAGGTCTGTCCTGCTTGAGTCACACTCGGGAAGTGTAGCATTTCAACCTCCATCTGACATGTTTTTCGCGAATTGCACTAGATTCCGCCAGTTTTCTGGCTCAAACAACCGCTTGTTCATTCTCAAGAATGTGAATGCACTCAATCCATTTCCAGATTCTGATCTGCTTGTTGCCAAAACTTGAGAATATGCTCCTCCATCATACCTCTCTAAAGCATTTTCTCCAGCAAGTTCTACTTCAGCGGTTCTAGTTGCATTTTTTACTTGTCGAACTAAGCCTTCTGGTGAGCAATTTGCACTCTGGGGCTGTTCACCATCTCTCATTTCCATACATGTAAAGTTAAATACAACACGATGTTTGGCGAACATACGTGCTATAGGTAGATAGCCATTTGTGTGTCTTGTATTATAGTATCTGCTGTTAATTCTGCAGCATGTGATCTTGTATTGTAATGCCAATGAATCCCAGCTACCTTTCCAGATAGTTTAGCCCCAGTCCCTTGATATATACCCTCTGCTGCTGCTAGGATTCTGTCGCCGTGCTCCACTAGCTTTCCTGAATACCACTCCAGGAAGAACTGTCCATATTCACTGTTCCATGTTCCATCTCTTTGAAAAAATCCAGTATCCTCAGGAAATTGGTTGTACTGTCCGGAGTCATGAGGCCCTCCCTGGCCCCAGTCATCCTTTCCGGCCGCCTTGGCGGCTGCTGCTAGTGAAGCTCTCATCTACTGCATTGACAAAAAACAAAGTTAGTTTTCTTTTCCAGCATCTGAAGGTCTTCCTAATTTTTTCTGAGACTACTCATGTTATCAACGAATTGGAGCCTTGGAGCAACAGTAAAGTTGTCTCCATGTGACCTATAGGTCACAGGTTCGAGCTGTGGAATCAGCCACCGATGCTTGCATGAGGGTAGGTTGCCTACATCACACCCGTTAGGTCGCAGGTTCGAGCTGTGGAATCAGCCACTGATGCTTGCATGAGAGTAGGCTGCCTACATCACACCCCTTAGGTCACAGGTTCGAGCTGTGAAATCAGTCACTGATGCTTGCATGAGGGTAGGTTGCCTACATTACACCCTTAGAGTGCGGCCCTTCTCCGGACCATGCGTAAACGTGGGATGCTTCGTGCACTAGACTACTCATGTAATCAACAAGATTCTTTAATATTTCAAGCCATAGATGCAAGTTGTTACCTTGTCATAGCACTGGAATTCTCCAATTCCAGGAAACCTCCATGTACCATTGCTTTCCGGATAAGATGGATATCTTAGCTCCCCACAAGGACCCATTCCCACTTGAATTTCCTGTAGAAAAAAACAGAATGTCAATTTCAAGTTTTCCTATCATTTTAACTTGGAAAATATAATAGCACTACTACTATTAAAAAAAAGGGCAACCCAGTGCACTAAGCTCTCGCTATGTGTTTGGTCCGGAGAAGGGCCGGATCAGAAGGGTCTATTGCACGCAAGCTGTTTCCACGGCTCAAACCTGTGACCTCCTTATCACATGACAACAACTTTACCAGTTAGACCTCCTTATCACAGAAAAAGGTAAATTTCCTAGTACATTAGACCTTAAACTAGATTATTCATGAATCTATGCAAATAGTGGTAAAATGGCGGTCGAAGATTTACTAAATGAATACTAAGAGCAATCTGGTGCACGAAGCATCTTAGGTCCGGACAAAGGCCGTACCTCAAGGGGGTGTGATGTAGGCAGCCTACCTTAATGCAAGCATTAGAGTGACTGATTCCACGACTCGAAGGAGCTCCCTCCTACTAAATGAATTACTAGTGCATCTTGTTTATAGCCTAATTGAAATAGAACAGAATATTGCTAGATCTTGATAAACATAAACAGCAAAAAAGAGCTATATATTAGTACCTGCAAGAGTCTCCAACATTTCCTCCACACTGATGAAAAGACATAACAACTTGAAGTTTCAAGCCATGTTCTTTGCACATCTTAACAAGTTCAACATAACCTTCCCAATTATATTTCAAAGGTCCATCTTTTTCAACCAAACCCCACCAAGCATCTACCATTACTCCTTCAATTCCAGCAGTTTTCAAGGCCATTAAACTCACGTGCATCGCTCGTGGCTTGTTCAAGTTCCCTCCCATAGTCATAGTATCAAGTGGTAGCATCACAAAAACAGGTACCTTTGTACTACTATTACTGTGAGTAGTTGTTAGCACATGAAGTTTTTCTCTTTTCTCATTAACGATAACTCTCTCATGAGAGAGGTGAGCTTCTTGCATTGAATTCTTTGTTATGAGACGATAAGATGGCTTGGTTTGTGCATAAGAAACCATGCCTAAGAAATCATCAGGTGTTTTAACACCTTTTGTTTCTTTTATATTGATAAAAGAAGTTGATGAACGAAGTGTTAAAGTCATTTCTTGTATAATTTTTTATAATAGAAAGATGTAGGAATGTGTTGTTTTTGATAATAGAAAATGTAGGATTGTGCTGATAATGGAAGATGTGTAGTAAAGGATTAAGTTGTGGATGTTTATTTATAAAGTAAGATCCTTAAAGGTTTGAGGTGGATGAAGGAGACAAGTCTGGTGGGCTATATTTAGAAATTGGTAAAAAATAAAGTGCAAAAAGTTCAAAACAAGTCAGCTAACTTTTTCAAAGTCTGTCCTCTACATGACGTGGTGACACATATATAACGCCCATTTTATATGCCTTTTTATTACATCAAGTCAATAAAAAATCATTTCAATGTTTTTCAATTTTTTCAAATTTTATATCCAGTCAGAGACATGTCATTTTATTCTTCTTATTTCAGCTGTTAAGAAGCAGTTATGGGAAATAATATTTTACTCTGATTGAGAACCGTCTAAATGAAATTTTAAGCTACTAAATTAACCTATGGTACGTGGAATTAGTTACATGAAAAATAAAATACACAATTTATTATACAATATATTAACTTATATTAATAGTGTAAAGTTTATTATCGTGCCGTGTATATAAGTTAAATTCTTAAGAATATTACAGGTAACTCTATGTCGCAGGGGCGGAGCTAGAGTGTCGAGAGGGGATTCGGCCGAACCCAGTAGTTTTGCTTCGAACTATGTATTTGTCTTTAAAAGTTTATTGAATATGTACAAATTATTAATTTAGAATCTAATAATTTAAGGCGACTAAAATTTTGAACCCATAAGATTGAAATCCTAGCTTCGCCTCTACCTGTGTGACATGTCTGATATTTAGAGGTACTTTCCAATTTATCTGTACTTTCGTATTCCAGATCAGATTACAGTGTAATAATAGAAACATTGGAAAAACTGGATAAACATGAACCAGAAGTCCTTGTGTTGGCTGAGTCACCTCTTGTTTTACGTTTACCTCTCTTATTGATTTTGGTGCATACTGCCAATATTTTCTCCACATTTTAGCTGTTCTTAATATGCTAAGGTTATTTTAGTAGGGTCCTTTATTTTGAGACAACGTTATTTTTACCAAGATTTTGGTATAAAATATACATGTATTAATTAATATCAATAACTAACACTGAGTAAATATAATTCCATATTTTATACCGGGATTAGTCTTAGAAAAGTAGCTCTGCAGTTTCCTCCTTCCGACCCTTTTACCTGGGTGAGATAAATTAGGAGGTGATTTCTTTTTATTTATGCAAATTTTGGTGACTAAAGTTACCCGATACTTATTAGAGGTAGCAGATATTTGATAGAATAGTCAAAGAGCATATAAGTTGATCTAGATATCACCATTAGTGGTGGCAAAATGAATTAAAAAAAAACAGTTATCCGTCCATATTATTCACTAAAAAATGGGTTAGATAGTTAATTTTTTAAAAATAGGTCGAATATGGATAAGATTCATATTATACACTTAAAAATGGATAATCAATGGATTTAACTTTTACATTTGCAAAACTCATTTGGGGTTCTCAAGTTTGGGAGATTAAAAATTTTCCTAAAAGTGATCATATTCAAGAAGCCATGTATAATATTAATATCCATATTATTCGTCAGTTAACTCATTTTCTATCCGTATTAAATATAAGTCGAATTAAATAAGTTGGTAATACCCAACTTTTGGCTTTTGGCTTATTTTTGTACTTTTTATGCCTAAAAATAAGTTCTTTTAAGCACTTTTTATCATTGCCAAACACCACATAAACTAAAAAAAGTGCTTAAAAGCGAATAGGCACTTAAAATAAGCCAATCCAAACACCCTCCTAATTTCTTGCAGACTGACACTGAGCCAGTTTATCACGCTTGGGAAAGATTAAAAGCAATTTTAAGAAAATGTCCACACCATGACATTTCTGAACACATGCAACTTTATATTTTTTATCATGGGTTAAAACCCTCTGCTAGAAATGTGGTTGATGCAGCTGCAGGAAGCTCTATAATGGGAAAAACTACGGAGGAAGCATTGCAATTGTTGAACGAGATTTCTGAGAATGCCATCCAATGGCCATCTGAGCGTGTAATCATCAAGAAGGCTTCTACGGTAAATCAGGTTGATGCTTTAAATACACTAACTGTAACGACCCGGCCGGTCATTTTGAAAATTTACGCCCCGATCCCCTGTTAACTGCTTTCCCCGTGTCTTCTTCTGCTATTGTGATTTGTTAGGATGATTCATTTTGAGTTTCGGAGTATTTTGGGACACTTAGTCCCTAAATGAGAGCTTAATTCTTAAAATTTAGATCGTAGTCGGAACAATATGAAGACGGATCCAAAATGGAACTCCGTCGATTCTGTTAGCTCCGTTGGGTGATTTTGGGCTTAGGGGCATGCCCAGATTGTGTTTTTGAGGTCCGTAGCTCATTTAGGCTTTAAATGGCGAAAGTCAAATTTTTGGAGTTTTGGGCCGATAGTGGAATTTTTGATATCGGGGTCAAAATTCGATTCCGAAAGTTGGAGTAGGTTCATAGGGTTGAATATTACTTGTGTGCAAAATTTGGGTCAATCGGACGTGGTTTGGTCGGGTTCGACATCGGTTGTAGAATTTTGAAATTTCAAGTTTATTAAGTTTGGATTGGAGGGTGATTCGTGATTTTAGCGTGTGATTTTAAGGCTCGACTAAGTTTGTATGGTGTTTTAGGATTGGTTGGTATGTTTGGTTGATGTCCCGGTGGCCTCGGGTGTGTTTCGGGTGCTTAACGGATTGGTTAGGGACTTATGCCTTTGCTGAAGTTTGCTGCACCTGTTGTTTTCGCACCTGCGGATTTTGGACCGCAGGTGCGGTCCCGCAGAAGCGGCTAGGGAGCCGCAGAAGCGGATATGGACCTTGGAATCTGGGACCAAATGTGCGGCTGGGGGACCGCAGAAGCGGGCTCGCAAATGCGGCCCAGTGCCTGCAAATGCGGCCCCAGCCCAGTTATGTAGCTTTCGCACCTGAGATGATTCTTCCGCAGGTGCTGGACCGCAGATACGATCCTATGAGCGCAGAAGCGAAAATCGCTAGGCAAAAAAGGGGATTTCGAGGGTTTGAAATTTCATAACAAAAATTCAAGTTGGAGCTCGGTGGAAGGCGATTTTTCGAGGGATTTTGAAGGAGAGCTATTAGGTAACTAATCCTAACTCGATTTTGATCATATTACATTAATCTATTATTGTATTCTTCATCTAATTAAGGAATTTGAGGGTGGAAGTTTGGAAAATGGGGGAAAAGTTCCCCAATAAAAAATCTGAGGTTTGAGTGGGAAATAGGCGTCGGTTTTGGATGATTTTTGTATGAGTGAATTCGTGAGTGAGTGGGTGTTCATAATTTGTGACTTTTACCCGATCCCGAGACGTGGGCCCAGGGAGGATTTTTGGGCGTTTTTCTATTTTCTTGCCTTAGCCTTGAATTCATTAGCTAAATTAGTTGCTTGTAGCTATATTTACATTATGTAATTGATTTGATTAGATTTGGGCCACTCAGAGTTGGATACTCGTGGCAAGAGCGTGATTTCGGATTGATTTTAAGTTTGGTTCGAGGTAAGTGGCTTGCCTAACCTTGTGTAGGGGAACTCCCCTTAGGATTTGGTGCTATTGTTATATGAATGCCGTGTACGTGAGGTGACGAGTGCGTACACGTGCTGTTTGTTGAAAACCCCCGTTTTCATTAAGTAAATATCTATGTTTTTCCTTTAATTGAGCAATCTAGTATATNATAATACTTCCTCTCCTAATTTACATGATATACGTCCCCTTTTAGTTTGTTTTAGAAAGAATGTTTTACTTTTCTATATGTAAAAATAATTAAACTTCAAATTTCTCAATTTATCTTTAATAAGATGATTCATAACTATAACTATACAAATGCCTAAGGCTTATTTTATAGCACACATTTTATGTTTTTTATACTCTTATACCTAGTCAAATGGTGCCTCCACATAAATTGGTACATAAAGAATATGTAATTACACAATTATTGCTTGTATATACAAACAATGTTTTGAATCTATTTTGCTATGTGATTACTTGCCTAATAATCATATAACTTAGTAATTATACATTTGTGTCTAAACTCTAAACACCTCAAATAATAAGAATTAATGTGAGCCAAAGTCAAAGATAGAAAATAAGATGCAGTATGCTTGTTTTCCGTAAAAATAGCACGGTATAGCCAGTTTTCGGACTGGTCAATTAAAAATAGCTAGCGTTTACCAAGTCAATGAAAAATAGCCACTATTTTGCTGCAGTAGAGACCGGTCCAGCATAATATACTGGAGTTCGGTACACTTGTGTATGAACTCCAGCATATTATGCTGGACCGGTATACTTTGCTGGGTCCAGTATAATATACAGGAAACTGGAGCACCGGTACTCCAAATTCCAGTATATTATACTGGACCAATATACTTGCTGGAACTCCAGTATATTATGCTGGAGTTCTAGTGTACTTATGCTGGAACTCCATCATATTATGCTGGAGTTCCAGCATACTTATTCTGGAACTCCAGTATAATATGCTGGAGTTCAAGTATAATTATGCTGGAACTCCAGCATAATATACTGGAGTATTTTCCGGGTTTTGAACAGTGTTTTTGGTCAGATTTAACTTTATATAAAAAGTGGCTAAATTTCGATTACTTTTGAAATTTGACTATTTTTGAACGATCAGTTGTAAATCTGGCTATTTTTAAAATTTACCTCGTGTTTTGGCTTCAATAAAACGAAGAAAAAAAAAGCTTCTAAAGCAATGAAATTAAAATCTATATTTATTCTTGTTCCACAAATTCGTGGAGTACAAATATTGTCCATCCAAAGTCCAAAGTCCAAACATAATCCCATGACCTCCTGATCATTGTTGCAAAATGAGACTCTATTTATTAAGATAATAAAATAAACAATAAATGCTGGTATTTTGTGAATCTTGATTTTTTCTATTTTGAACAGCTGGAATGACTCTTCTTCTGTTCTCACTGTTCCAAAAAGGCATTTTTTTTTTCCTTGATTAGGAAAAGGATAAAGTACCTCTGCTTGCTCCTAGATAAAATATTGAAAAAAAGAAACAAGAAAAAGAACAATTAAATATAACTACGGTTTAACGTGCAATATGAAGATGATCATGCTAAAGATTTTTGACTTGTTCTACCTTAAAAAACGGGATGAATTAACTTAAATAATCATCCACCCAACTGTTTAAATAAAAAATAATTGGTGAAATATAATATTTATATAATTTATGTATATTATGTATTAAATGATATATAATTATTGTACAGTTTATGTTTACTGGTTAGAAAAAGTAAATAGTTAATCCGGAAGAATATTTATATATAGATTAATTCCTATTCTTGTCTCATTTATGAGTAGTTTGACCATAAATCAGTCGCCGCTGGCATAACAGTAATTTCGTTAGTATTTAACAGTATGTCGCTCATTAATTAGGCGGCTAGCTTAATTTATTTGTTTATTTTTATTTTTTTCGACTAGGACGCCTATAAAACACCCTCTCAAACGAGAGTATTTTTCGATCAAAAAGAAAAGATCAGATTGGGGCAATATTCACAGTTCAAACTTTGATGAACTTGCTCCGATCTGAACATGGAGAGGGCTAGAATATGGAATACAAATTCGGTCCAATTTTGGTCCAAATCGTATTATTGTCCTACAAAATTCATTAAATATGTACTAATTATTAATTTAAAACTCCGTAACTTAAAAATCCATAAGTTTCAAAATAGAAGCAATGTAATCATTTATGCGTTTCACTCTCCAACTAATTGTTTGGTACCACGAGAAAGTAATTTTAACTTTGTTTTAGCTAGCAAAGCACTCAAAATTACTTTCTTTGCTTGTGTGGGCAAATTTTGCTACGATGAAAAAAAAGAATTAGTTAGAAGTTGTTTGGTTTTGCATTAAAGTATGTGAAAATGTCAATCAATAAACAAATGCAGTTTGTTTTAATTAGGATGATCATAACACTCACACGAAATATTAAAAAGTGTTAACTGGAGTAAATTTGGGTTCTCTATTTTATAAATTGTAAAAACAATCCAATGACTAAGTAAGAAATCAAAACATCTATATCTCTAGTCTCTACCTTCCATATTTTAGTTGTTTTCAAATTATCACTTCAAAAACTGCCAGTAATAGCTTGATTTTAATTTCGAAATAAGTATATCAAACGAAAAATACTTACTTACATTAGATGTTAACACTAAACCATAAAAATTTAATATGATTAAAAATATATTGAGTAATGATTAACTATGCTTAGTGATAAATATTTATATGAAAGACATATGTTATGTGTTCCTTATTTAAATATCGGGGGTGAAATAAATTCTTTTTATTTTCGATAACAGAGGATCCTAATTCAACTACTCTTATTGGAAATTGGAGGGCATATTGTGGGTGAATAGGTATTCTTTTGTAAAACATCAAAACATAAACAAATTTGTTTAATCTTCAATTGCGGGGAAAATACCAATTGTCACAGCTATTTTATGAATTGATAGATTTGATCTTTTTTGGCTTTCGTTTTTAGCCTATGTACCTCCTATTTCTGCATAGTCATCATTGTGGAGGGGATTAAACCTTATCCTCTCTTACTGCATCATATTGAAATTCATTTTCTTATATAGAATTGAAAAATTTTAAGAGGGAAATTTTTCCCTCAAAAATACTTTTAAAAGAGCAGGAGTCAAATGAAAATCAATCATTTGACTTCTTAGATAAATTAATACTACAAATTTATATGACACTTCTTATTTTTCAACAACAATAACGACAAATCCAGTGAAATTCTACACGCGGGGTCTGAGAAGAGTAGTGTGTAGACCCTCAGCTCAAAAAAAAGGTACAAAGGTAAAAAAGAAAAATAGGGAATAACAATAAGTGACAATACCAACAAAGTAATCAGAAAACTAAAGCGTAGGAACTAACATGTAATAACAAAAATATGAGTGTTTACCCTAAAAATTAGATAATAATTAAATTTATAATGTGGTTTTAAGGATACGTAATTCACTTAATACCAATTGAGAGACGTAAAGATAAGTAATGGAAATTGACGATAATGTAAAGCAAACCAGTGTTTGAACAGAGCTCTCGAGTTGGAATACCCTCAAGCTAGTAGAGCAAGAACAGTTAAAAAGCAGCAAACTGATAAACAAGAGAATATAAATTAAATAGAGAATATTATATTGCTTTAATCTGTGTGAATGTAAGGTATCTACAAGATGAGTAGGATCCCCTTTATATAGTAGAGGAATCCTACTTATGGTACAATTCTAATTTCGGAAGCTAATCCCACGATTAACTAGACAATCGCCCCCGATTTGATTTGTTCCAAGATTTACGCCATGATCTCCGGCTGGTCACGAATATCTCACCTTTCCGTTATTGTGCTTTGCTCAAAGTCTGTCATATTTGGTCTCGATCGCTGCTGGCCTCGATCTAAATAGGCGCTCCGATCCTCGGGCTCGATACCTCGTCTCAGTATTCTGGTCTATCCATTATGGGGCTAACCCCCGATGCAGTCCCCAGGTCTCGATCAAATAGCATAAACGGGTAGGCCCGGCTTTAACCGTATACAGATAGTGTCCCCTCGTTTCTTGAAATATAATGAGAACAAACGAATTGAGCCTTCGATTTTGTACTTCGATTTATCATGACGTCATCCTTGTGACGGAAGCGACGAAAGTGTCCCGTCGGTACAGTTCCCAAATCATTAATGAGTGTCAGTTGGCGGTCGGCCACCAGTGCCTTTGAACCGTCGCCGTGAATCCTTAAATAGGTCGTCTTATAATTTTCTCAAACTTTACTTTGAATTTTTGTTGTACTAATCTTCAAAAATCCCTTAGAGTTCTCCAAGTTTATTTGCAAATCTTCAAAGCTTTTCACATCTTCTAAGCCTTCCCGTTCTGCTCCTTTACCAACCTTTCCTCAAAACATTAAACCTTATTCTCTTCTTCTTTCTTTACACAAAAATGGCGAAGACATCAAAAACTATTCCTCAAAAAGAAAAAGCCTCTTCATCGTTGCGAGCCGACGATAAAACACCGGTGGAGCCGCGCCCTGAGGAATGCGTTCCCGAGATCAGGTGTGATCTTTCTTCCGACTTCAAAGTCGAGAAACTTCTTATGTCCTTGGCCGGTGTGAGCCAATGTCTAGGTACATGTGCTCGATAACTGAGAGCGGCCTCGAGCAGGTCAAGGAAGACTGCCATTGGGAGAAGAAAGAGGTGGTGATTCTGTCTCCCGAGGAAGATATTACTACCTACTTGGAAGGGTTTCTAAGTGTTTACACTTATCCTTTCACGTGGGCCCTATCGATCCCGTTATCATAGACTTCTGCCGCCAATACCAAATAACCCTAGGCCAGATCCACCCTTCCTTTTGGCAGATTGTCATTTTGCTTTGATTTTTTTGCGAGCAAAAAAGAAGGAGCGCCTTTCACCCTCGACCACCTCATCAGGCTGTATAGACCCGTCTTTTTTGAGGTGGTTGATAAATATTCAATGTCGGGCCACCAAGGTGTTGTTCTTGAGCATAGACGAGGATAAAGATCGAGGGTGGATGGGTCGGTTCGTTCGAGTGAAAACTTCCGACCTAATTCTGGCTGAAAAGATGCCATTTCCCGAGAAGTGGAATATGGAGCGTAAGTTCGATCCTTCCTTTAGCTTTTATTAACTGTTTTGTTCCCTTTACTTCTTTTTACCTACATCTTTTTCTGTGATGTAGCTTGAATGCCTGGTGCAATTTCGGACCTTGTGAGCTGCGTTCGGACCTTAGCTTCGACCTCCTCGTATGCTGAGTGCTCATGGCGCGATTTAGCAAGGGGCCGATGGGAGGCCAAAAATCTCAGTAAGCCTTTTCTTCATGTATCTGATGGCCTTAAAATGTTTTCCCTCTTATGCTTACTTGATTTTCTTTCATACAGGCCTTGGGAAAGTTGTCGTCATGAGGCCGTCGTCCGGAGAGGATTAGGTTCCGCCCCCGGTCCTGAAGCCGTCGAAGGAGAAGAAAAGAAAAAGGGTCTCACCCTCCGAGACTCCAAATCCTAAAAAGAGCAAGGCTCATAAGTCGAATAATGACACCGCCGCCCATGCCTGCCGATGTAGCTCAGCGACTACGAGATGAAGAAGAGGAAAAAGAAGATGCTGATTACGAGTTGGTGGCTCGAAAGAGGGGCACCGAGGTCCCAAAGGCCGCTGAGCCTGTAATGATCGAAGAGGTTCAACCTCGGACCGAGGAGGTCTCGAAGGGTGGACCGAGCAAAGTCCCCGAGTCCTCGGAGGCTGAAGATGCCTTCCGCCGTGATGAACAATCGGTGGATGTGCATGAAGGGGCTGGTTCTGAGGCCCTTCGGAATGAAGAGTACGCCCCAAGTGACTTGCTTGGGGCAATAAACGTTGACGATTCGCCGCCCCTCCCCACATTTTGCGTGGGGCAAATTCAGGAAACCCGGGCCATGGAGACCCCCGATGTGGGAATGATCCACAAGGGAGAGGACCTTTTTCATGGTTGCTTCACGGGAGTCGAAGATGCTTCCGATCTAGGTGATGCATCAAGTATCTTTGATAAGGCTCAGTGTCTCCTGATCCAGGTAAACTTAAGCTCCCGTTATCAGTATTACATTTGCCTTTATTTCCTCTTGCCTGATTTTCTTTCTTTCTCCATAGGCCATGACGCTACATCGGGAAGCATTTTCTAAATCCTGGGCCGAGCTAAACCGGTGTGAGGACAATCATAAAAGGCTCGCGGAGGAGAGAGATGCCCTTAAACTCTTCGCTGGGAAAAATAAGAGGAGATCAAGGACCTCCGAGCTAAACCGGCCAAAGCTCACAAAGAGCAGGCCGACCTGATCGAGCAGGTAATGAAGAGTTTTCTTAGATGTTTAATGTATCAATTCGGGGATGACAACTAATACTTTGATCTTGCAGGTTCAACAGAAGGCTAAAAAGATTTAGCAACTCTGTGAGGAGGCCAACATGATGTAGGCAGAGACTTTGGGGTGGAAGCAAAATATGGACCGCCTTTCCTTGGAGAAGGATACAGCTCGAGCCCAACTGTCATCGGCCGAACGCCAACTCCAAAGCATGAAGGAGGAAAGCTTGGCCCGAGCAAAGAAAATTGGGGAGCTCGAGGCTAGGTTGGCTGCTGATCTAGCAAAGGCCGCATCTAAGGAAGAAAGAGTAAAGGCTGAAGCGGAGGCGATTGTGGCCATCTATCGAGCTGATGCTAAAGCTGCTCAAGCCCGAGCAAGAGAAGTGGTTGGCACCACTTAGACTCGACCATGCTGGGTTGTCAAGCATGCCAAGTACCAGTCTCGAGGAGATCCATGCTCGTGGCTTCAACCTTGCTGTCGATATCGAGAACGCGAAAGTACTCGAGGCCGAAGCTAGAGCGCTGCTTTCTTTTGATGATGATGAATCCGGGAGCACGAGTGGATCCGAGAGTGGAGAAGATAAAGATGAGGCTCCCGGGGAAGAATAGGCACTTAGAATTTATTTTTTTGGATTTTTTTGTGTAAGACCCTGAGTGGTCTTTGTAAATATTTTTGCATATATGTAAGATCCCCTTTTTTTCCGACTCGTATCCAATTTCTGTTTTATGAAAACTCTGTTTTCTTTTCTCCTTATGATAATTTTGATATACTTTATATCTTGTGAGAATTTTGACTCACTAAGTTGCCTTGCGAAAATTTTGTTGAAGTCACATTAGTATAGTCTCTATAATCGAGTGAGTGCTTGCTCGAACTCGGAGTAGAAAAAAAACCCTTAGGTTTCAGTTGATTGAGGGTGGATTCTCGAACTCAATATAATGGTCCTTAGTTTCTTGAATTGGGCCGATATGGCCTCAAAAGAGTTGTTTTTTCCATTTTCGGCTTAAAAAGTTTAATCATATAGAAATTTGTTATGCCTTAGCATGAGATAAATCTGTACCCATCAGTATTCAGTGTTATCGAAAACCTTTTACTTTGTTATGCCTTAGCATAAGCTTGTTTGAGAGTTCGAACAATTTGGTACCCCTTAAGGTTTTTGAGGGTTGATATTATCGAAACCCTTTGTAACTTTGCCGAGGGTAGACTTTTTTAACCGGTTTTATGAAAATATTTGAAGGCCTGTTTTACTACGGAATTCGGACGTCTCCGAATCGTGTTTGTTTGGTCGTAGACTTTAAATTGAGATTTGACTTTTGGGCTTGTTTCTCGATTATACTTCGAATTTGTTCGAAGTGTCAGTCCCCGAGTGGGGTGGCCGTGGCCTATAAAACCAAGGATTTCCTTTTCAAGGTCTTATGGTCTCTAAGTTTAATAATCTGAACATGTCGATTTTCGGATGGCAGTCCCCGAGTACGGGGTTGATAGCTTGAGCTTTAGTTATGATCGGCGCTTGAGCCAACTTCCGCAATAGATCATAAGTAAAGTAGAAATTTCTCTAAGGCATGGAACATCTGGTAAAGAAAAATACTTCTTTCCATAAATAATTCTTCTCGCGATCGCAGAAAGTGGATTCTACATATTCAATGTTCTAACTTCGGAAGCTTATATCTTTTGATCTATAAGGAATTTGGAGATGTTCCGAAAATGAAAGTTGTAGCTCCTTGAGTCTAGTTTCCAAAGAGGTAAACCAATTATGATTTGGACATTTATATAGAAAGTTATGGGTATTTTACTAAAGCCTAGTAGTGCAGTCACTATGGAAGTGTGGGCGCACAATTTGGACTTGCGGCTGCGGGACCTGTGACGTGCGGCCGCACAAAAAAATGTGTGGTCAGCACAATGGGAAGTCAACTTTTGTACTATATAAACGAGAGTTAGAGTATTATTTCACATTTGAACTTTGGGAGCTCGGTTTGTGGCGATTGTTTGTGGGTTTTTCAAGAAATTTATCGAGGTAAGTAATCTAACTCGGATTTGGTTAATATACATGAATATATCATTGCTTCATCATTTAATTAGTATTTTGAGAAGGAAATTGGGGTTTATTGCCTAAAGTTTCATAATATAAGTTTTTGAGTTTTGAATATCGATTCAGAGTCATATTTAAGTGAAACTAGTATGGTTGGACTCGTAATTGAATGTGTTGTCCAATTTTGTGAGTTTTGTTGGGTTCCGAGGTGCGGGCCCGGGTTGGACACTTGGGAAGATTTTTGGGCCTTGATTAAAGATTCGACCTTTATCGATTGGGTTTGTTTTCTTTGGCATTGTTTGATATATTTGAGTTGCTTTTGGCTAGTTTCGAGCCGTTCGGAGGTCAGTACGTGTCATATATAATTGTTGGGAGCATCGTTTGGCTTGCTCGATATTGGATTTGGCTTGTTTGAGGTAAGTAACACTTCTAAATTTGGGGCTGAGGGTATGAAACACTGAATTACGTGTTATGTGTTTGGTGTTGAGGTGACGCACATGCTAGGTGACGGGCGTGTGGGCGTGCACCGTGTGAATTGTGACTCCGTTACTCCTTTGGTACTGAACAACTACCTTTTCTTAGCTGTAACCATGAAATTTCAACGTACTTGAGCTATTGAGCTGTGATCCATGTTAGAAACCATGTCTAGGCTACATGCTTAACCTATTGGGACCCACTGAGGTCATTTCTACTGTTGAGTTATCTGCTTTCACTGCTTTACATACTCAGTCATACGCATTTATATGCATATCATATATCAGTCTCTGTTAACATTTATTGACACATCATATCATCATTTTGGGATAGATTCATGGCATTGTGAGCCCGAGAGACTGGAGAGTTTTATGACTGAGTGAGGCCGAGGGCCTGAGTGAGAGTGATATTATGGGATCAGGTTGCACGCCGCAGCATGTTATATTGATTATATTTTATGGGATCAGGCCACACGACGCAGTGGTTTTACTGATTTATGATAGCAATTGGGCGGAAGGAGCCGCTCCGGAGTCTACACACACCGCCAGTGAATGCAGTTGATTATATATATAAATATGGATCGGGTTGCACACCGCAACAACCCTATATATATATATATATATATATATATATATATATATATATATATATATATATATATATATATATAT